>NW_027511775.1:0-300000 GCF_048772815.1 Callospermophilus lateralis | reverse complement strand
TAAGCCACCTTCTCATAGATTCTATTCTAACAATAGTAACTCTCCTTCCTCATTAATGTTTTCCAAATAATTGTTCAATTGTTTTCATAATATTTGTTATCACTAACATATTAGCAATTACTTTGTTTTATTTTTAGTTTTATCCCCCTACAGAATGAAATTCCTTGATGGTGTAAAAGTTTTCTATTATACTAATTTCTGTATGCTTGATACTTTGTACAGTATTATCTATTGAATTTATTTTTTAAGTTTTTATTTGTTATATTTATCTTTTTATCTTTTTATTAGTGCATTTTAGTTGTACATAATATTGGAATTCATTTTCACATACTCTTACGTGCATGGAATATTATTTGTTTCATTTTGGGTTCTCAGTACTTCCTCTTTCCTGCCCATCCTCCCTCTTCTGTTTCCTTTCCTCTGCTCTACTGGACTCCTGCTATTTGTTTATAGTTATTTTAATTTGGTGCTTTATTTATTTATTTATTTATTTATTTTTGTGGTGATGGGGGTTGAATCCAGGACCTTATGCATGTGAGGCAAGCCCTCTACCAACTAAACTATATTCCCAGCCCCTAATTTGGGATTTTATAGATAGACATAAATCTGAAGTTCACTGGGGTATATTCACTTATATATGGAGCATAGTTTGGTCAATTTAATTCTACTCTTCTTTGCTTTTCCAGTCCTTCCTCCCTCTCCTTCTACTCCTTCCTTTTTTTGTCCTTCTTCCTTTCCTCTACTCCACTGATCTTCCTGCTATTTTCGTGGAATTTGTCCCCTTTTCCTATACTCCAATAATGAAGTGGCAGAGGAAGAAATCAGGAAAACTACCCCATTCACAATAAACAAAACATAAAATACTTGGGAATTAATATAATCAAAGATGTGGAAATCTCTATATAGAACATTGAAGAAAGAAATTGAAAAATATCCTAGAAGATGGAGATACCTCCCATGTTCTTGAATAGGCAGAATTAATATTGTCAAAATGGCCATATACCAAAAGTGCTATATAGAGTCACTGCAATCCCCATCAAAATACCAATGACATTCTTGACAGAACTAGAAAAAATAGTCCTAAAGTTTATTTAGAATAATTAAAGACCCAGAATAAACAAAGCAATCATAAGCAAAAAGAATGATGCTGGGAATATCATAGTACCTAGTCTTAAATTATAATATTGAATTATAGAAGCAAAACTAGTAAAGTATTGAACATAAAAGCAGACATGAAAACCAATGAAATAGAACAAAAGAAATAGAGACAAACTCACATAGATACAGTCATTTGATACTTGACAAAGGTGCCAAAAACATACACTGGAGTTAAGACAGCTTTTTTCTTTTAAACAAATGGTGCTAGGAAAACTGGTATCAGTATGTAGAAGAATGAAACTAGAACCCTATTTTGCCCTGCACAAAACTCAAAATATATTAGAAACCTAGGAATTGGACCAGAAACTCTACAACAGCTAAGAAAAAATAGCATCAATACTGCAGCATATTGGCGCAGGCAAAAACTTCCTTTACAAGACACCTAAAATGTAAGAAGTAAAAGCAAGAATCAATAAATGGGATGATATCGAATTAAAAAAAACTTCTGCATAGCAAAAGAAATAAGAGCATGAGTAGATAGCCTACAGAATAGTAGATCTATGCCAAATGCTCCTCAGACATGGGATTAATATCCAGAATATGTAAAGAATTAAAAAACCTTAGCACTGAAAAACAAAGAACCCAATCAGTAAATGAACCAAAGAGCAAAACAGACACTTCTCAAAAGAAGAAATTCAAATGGCTAACAAATATATGAAAAAAAAATGTTCAAAGTTCCTACCAATCAGGAAAATAAGAATAAAATCTATGTTGAGATTTTATCTCACTCCAATTAGAATAGAAATCATAAAAATTAAATTAATAATGAATTATTTTAAAGATTTTGGGAAAATCTATATTCATACATTGTTGGTGGGACTATAAATTAGTACACCACTTTGGAAAGTAGTATGGAGATTCCTCAAAAATCTAGGAAAGGAATAATCTTATGATCCAACTATCCCACTCCTTTGTATTTTTCCTAAAGAGCTGAAGTCTGCATATGTGATAGAGACACATCAATGTTAATAGCAGCACAACTCACAATTGCCAAGCTATGGATGCCCATCAATAGATGAATGGATAAAGAAAACATGGCCTAAATACACAATGACATTTTACTTAGATGTAAAGAAGAATGAAATTATGGCATTTGCTGGTTCAAGGAGAAAATAAACTAGAAATACATTTATATAGGAAAATTTCTATTTATTATTAGTTTATAAGTTATAGAGAGTTGTAATTTTCAAGTAATAATTTAGTATCCTAACATTTGTAACCAATGCCAAAATAATTAGTATATTAGCTCTAGCGTCTTTAGGAGATGTAGTCCAAGCCCCCCTGTGGATGCATAAAACCAAGTTACAAAAGTTAGTCTATCCTTACAAATTTTATACTCTGTTGCCTCCTTTACACCAGTATTTTGTGCTTTGCAGACATTTTTTAAACAAAAACGAGCTACTTGGACACAGCATGCCAATACCAGGATAGGCAATCTGATATCCATGCAAAATGACATAATGGGAAGTTAGTATATACTGTGTCTAATTTGGACAAAGGGATGCTTCACATTTAGGGCAGAACACAGTGGAATCGTGCTAAGGATTTCATCATGCTACCAAGAAAGGAGTGTAAATTAAATGTTATAAATTGTTTATTTCTGGAATTTTCCACTTAATATTTTCAGCCCTTAATTGACTGGGTAGCAAATTGTGGAAGGGGAAGTTGCAGGTAAGGGCAAACTGCTGTATACAAAGTGGCAAGTTTTGCTTATTCATTTGTAGACAATTTTCATCAGGAAATTCTAGTTTGTACTAGTTTTTTTTTTTTTTAACTCAATACAATTGTAGCACCAATCTTTATTTCTTTTTTTTTTTTAAGAGAGAGTGAGAGAGGAGAGAGAGAGAGAGAGAATTTTTTGATATTTATTTTTTAGTTTTCGGCAGACACAACATCTTTGTTTGTATGTGGTGCTGAGAATCGAACCCGGGTTGTACGCATGCCAGGCGAGTGCGCTACCACTTGAGCCACATCCCCAGCCCAATCTTTATTTCTAACTGTTGTACCCCAAGCCAACATTTTCCCAAATGTGTCTCTGCTGCTGAGACTTTGGATGCAGAGCTTGAGACTGCAGCTCTCTGGGTCACAGACAAGTCTAATGTGGGATTCAATAAGTTCATAGAGGATTGTATTTATTTATTTTTACAAGAGAAATCTCTTCAGATGGAACTTGAACTCTTTAATTTGTTGCTAACCCCACTGTATTGCTTGTATTCTTGTACTATCTGGTTTAATTCTTCATGTTTGTTGTCTACCTCTATAGGCATTTGGATTTCGATTCATTCTAAAATTATCTTTAAATAAAAAGACTTACCAAATCTAACTTTATGTTATATGAGTACATATCTTAGATATTACATTTCTTTATGATTTTTCTATAATCATTTGTTTTCTTGTTTTTAAGAAGTGAATAAAATATATTATAACTTAGATATTTAGTAATGTTATAACTTGTAATATTATAACTATAATTTATATGAAATTTATTTTACTTTTGTATTTACCAAGACACTCCATTTTGCAAAAGAAATCTATAATTCATTGCAGAAGTATTTTAAAAATTTGTAAATGCACATTTTTGTATTATCTTCTTCATTCCATGTCTTCTCTACTTTAAAGGAATTCTTACAATTAGTTGGAAGCCAGATAATATATTCTCTTATTTTCCTTTAATCAAGGATTATTTAGCCTCTTAGGAATTAAATAATAAGCCAAGTGACAGAAAATGAAAACACACATACAAACACAAACAAACACACACACACACATAAATTTAAATAAAAAATTAGGGTTATGCTTTAGTTTCTAAAAGAGAGAACACTTTCATTAAAGGAGAAATATATATATATATATATATATATATATATATATATATATATATATACTATAATACTCTGTTATTATTTATATTTATTATAAAACTATATGATCCATAATATATAGATTATTATAATGTGGTCATGCCATGTAGTTAGAAAAAAAGGAAATTTCAAACTTGGAAACATTTTCTAATGTAAATTAAAATCTATAATAGAAATATCCCCCTATATTTTAAATGTTATAAAGGGGAGATAAAACATGTTAGTTATACACAACAAATAATATTTTGGAATCTCATTCCTTTCACAACCATTTTTCATGCTTAGTTAAGTGAAATTTTCAATCAGAATAAAGTGGCATGGTTAAGGTGTAGATAATATTTTTGGATGAAGGTTTTTAATGAATGTGATATTTATTAAGACACAATTCATTAAAAGAAGACTTGCATGGTTGTCTCACATTATTTCATTGATTTTTATTTCATGCTTGATTCAAGCTGAGAATTATACCTTACAAGAAATATTCTCATTACTGATTTTTATTTGATCATGCAGACCTTTTAGTTTATTTGTGTAGTTTGGAATATTTTGCATACATAAGCTTTACAAGCCCATGTGCAAATATTACAACTTTGAAGTGGGAATCAGAATTAGTACAACAGTAAACTCTTAAGGGTTTCAGTGTATAGATTTTTTTAATTTTCCTGATAACTTGCTCTTTTTTCTTTTTCAAAATTTGGTTTTCTCACAGAAAGTAGGGTACTTTCTATTTAATTGAAGATTTGAATGTCTGAACATGTCAACATCAGATATGTTGTTAGTAATTATAACGCAAGGATTTAAACTGGAATACAATACTGCTCCCCACCCCTAGACAACTTAAGAATTATTTGACTGGCTTTTACAAGTTTGTATCTACATTAGTAGAACCATTTAAACAAAATACACATGCACACACATATTCTCCCACACACTTTAATGAGATGTCTTATTAAAATAAGATGTCTACACATAAAAAAGTGAAATAGAGAATTAAGGCAATTGTCTAGGTAATACAACCCTAAATAACAACCTTAATTGTCTACAGAATTGTCTCAATTTTCCACTTCACATTGTGTGTGAGAATATGTCTCAAGTAACAGCCTTTGATGAGAAACCTGTCACTGAGTTTGCAATTTTTCCTAAGGTCAGACTGTGAATATCCCACCATATCAAATAAATCACAGGACCAAAGCAATTGCCCTTTATGATTGCCCAATACCTAGTGCATTGTGTGCAAATGTGAATTGATTATTAAATGAAAAGGATATATACTCTGCCAAAGAAGTATAAAAGTAATAATTACATAAAACATGTTGATATTTAATAACTAGTACTTGTCTCTTCCCCTTCTAGATGCCAAAATAATGCCTTTATTCATCCCTTATCCTCAGTTCTTTAAGCAGTTTGAATATATACTACCATAAATAAATAATTTTTAAAGTTAAATATTTGAGTAAATTAAAAACTAGATAAACAATCCATAAGGCACTTAAACCAGCAAATTTTATTGCTACTAACAAATTATATTCTCAAGCCTCTGATGATAAACTATAAGAAAAAGGATTAATATCTTTCCTATGAAGATGAAAATGAATGTTCAGACACTTGATAAACTGGTAATTATTTAGAAAGCAGATCTCATTCACCATTTGTATCATGGAAACTATAGACTATATGTTCTAATATTTAGAGAATATAATTTATAATAGTAAAAATAAAAACAACAATAAAATAATTAGGAAGCTATGTGTATCATGTACATTAATTATTAGTAAATAAGACCATTTTTCTGCTACTCTTTACTTGTGTTGTTTATTTTACTAGGCACACCACTCATATTTTTAATATATACACAGATATCAAAGAGAATCAAGAGAGCAAATGGTGATAAGCAGAAGGTTAATTGACCAATTTACTTATCTCAAACCTACTCATTGGGTGATGTTTCTAATAAGCTGATGGCTCTTTGCCTGTAAGACACAACAAGAAAACCTACTTCCCAATCTGCATTTAGAATTCTAATATCTATATGCTGATAACAGATACTATTGACACAGGTATAAACTGTTGAAGCTCTGAATAAAACATGATATAGCTGCTGTTTTCTAATCACTAGAAAGTATCCATCCATCCTGGAAAATCCTGAACATTGAAAGAAAAAAAAAAGAAAGCACTGTTTGAATTATTCATGCACAGAAATAAACAAACACATTTTAAATGAAATTGGTATGAAACAAGACTGATTTGAAATATATATACATATATAAATATATATATATATATGTGTGTGTGTGTGTGTGTGTGTACACATACACACACAGAGTGTCAAAAGAATATAGTTTATATATAGTTAAGATGGAGTAAAAGGGACTAGTTTTACCCTCTTAGAAAAAATCTGACCAAATATAGAGAACAATGCATTCAGGATCTTGGTCATCAGACTGTGAAGGAGAGTGGCATTGAGAGGGGAAGAAGAAAAAAGGCTCCAAGACTGACCCAATTTGATGCCCAGAGAAATATTTCCGGCTGTAGCTTAAAGGGGAAGAAACTCATTCAGAGCTAAGAAGCCTCCTGAGTTGAGGAAATAGATCTGGATTCCAAAAGAGTCAAGTCTTTTAGAATTTGAAGACCAGAGTACCACAGAGGAGATATTACACAGAGTGAGAACTCCAGAGAATTGTTAGAATTCCCTTGAAAGTGCATGAATAAAAAATGACTTAGATTAAAGAATCCTTTTGCAGACATATTAATTTTGATGAACTTCTTTGTAGGCTATAGTATGTTTCCAGCAATTGTCTTTCAGGAAGCATAAGTTAGTAATTTAATGAATCATCTTCTGCAAGACCAAAAAGGTCTTCATCTTTTAAACTGTGGACAGCTTGTCTGTGAATACATAAAAACTAGTACATGTATGAAGACACAAATTGGTATGAATATACGTTGTATACGACCAGAGATATGAAAAATTGTGCTCTGTGTATGTAATAAGAATTGTAATGCATTCTGCTGTCATATATAAATAAAAAATTAATTAAAAAATAATGATCTATCTTTAGATCTTTAGTAATTTCCCAGGTCTAATCTGTGTTGCTTATCAGTATTTTCTCTTTCTTCTCTCTCTTGTCTGGTTTTTTAACACTCACCAATGAAGTTCATTAATAACACAATCCTTGAACTATTGAAATTCTGTTTTCTGCTAACTTACAGCACCTCATCTCTGGGAATTATGATATACCCATTGTCTCTTTTTTGTTGTTGTTGTTTTTATCCCATGGGACTCATGGTTACTTAAGAGTGGACAAAGGATGGAAAAAATATACTGGTCATTTCAAAAAGTTCCATCTTTCATTTATGCAAGAAATTTTTCTCAAATATAGGGCCTGGTGTTCTGGAACTTTTATGGAGGTAGATATGATATCATCTTATGTATTCCAATGAATGAAAATCTTACATTTATTGAGGTGAAGTTTGTATAAGTACTGATGCTCTTTGTCATTCCATTTCTACTTTCAAACATGACATTGGATATTTCTTCAATTGTGTTATTGTTTTTCTTAGTATAATTTTCTTTCCTGTCCCAGCAATTTCTTAGTTGTATTGATGTGGGTGTTGAGAGAGAGTTCAAAAGAATTACTGAGTAGAGAGTAAATAAAGACGTTGGAATAACTGACTAAATATATAGGAGGTTAGAAGATAAGCTTTAAAAATGTGAATTCAAACATGTTGATATTTAATAACTAGTACTTGTAGTTATTAAAATAAATAAATTTATAGCTTATTATTAAAATAAATAAATTTTGTGAGTTCTTTAACAGGACATTGATGACTAGAAATTAATGTTAGTAATAGAGTTTAGAGTTTATTCATGGTGGAGAAAAATGTTGTCACCAAAACCAGCGTTATGAGTTCATTTTTATTAAGCTTTATCTGTAAGCCATGTACACATACATTGCATGAAATGATGCAACACAAATTTAGCATAATCTATTGTACTTTATGTTGGACAGCTCCTAGATTTTCTGATCTCAAAATTTAGAGATGGAAAATATCATGTAAACACTGCCTTATTCAGCAGAGGTCATATAGGATCCTGATTCACTATTTCTCTTGTCATTGAAAAGTTAAATTTCCAACTCTGACTGAACAATCTGGTTACTGTACACAGTCATCATATTTGGCCTGGCCTTGGCCTCTGGGCTCTTCAAATCTCAAATTTCCCACAGTTTGGAGAATTCCCAGTTTGGAGAGTCAGTGCAGAATCTTCAGAAAAGTTTTTCCTAGCAACAAAACATATAAACATAGTTGGATGTACATGGGGGCTTATAATCTAAACTTGGCAGTCAATGATGAACAATATACAGACTATTATTCAAGAAAGATAATTTGGGAAAGTATGTTTATTAAAATACAGACTTATTAAATATAAATATGCTTAATACATATTTAGTTTTGCAGGATACAGGGGCATACTCCTGTAATCCCCACAGCTCAGGCGGCTAAGGCAGGAAGATCATGATAAAATATAAAAAAGGGCTTGGTGGTTAAGCACACCTGGGTCCAATCACCAGTACCAATAAATAAATATATAAATATTTAGTTTAAAGGTAAATATAAACATATAAATGTCCTTCATGTGTTAGTGGCCCAAATTGTGTCATATGCCTATCCCAATCAAATGAATGTGGCCAGAAGGAATGAAAGAATAGAGCCCTTCTTAAAGACAAAACAGCAATAGAGTTGGGAAGAAATATTTACTCAGAAATTATTTAAGATGACATGCAAAGACATAGAGTTTATAAGTTCTAGATAGCAAAATCTAGAGGTACCTAATCAAAGGTAATTTGTAAGTAGTTTAGAAGACAGAAGATAGAAATTTAAATAACACAGTTCAAAATATGCTAACAATGTAAAGAAGAAAAAATTGTAAATGCTATTCCTCCTCATATTATTTTGTAACAGTGTCTTTTTGAAAATAAGCAATATATTAAGTTGTTCTAGATATTAATCGCTATGTTTTCCAGCCCAGTTATTTATTTTTGATTGTACTTTGCTCTTTATTTCTTATTTTCAAAATTTTTTCATTTCATAACTGATATTATTGATATTTAACTTGTTGTTTGGCTACAAACTTATTCACTGAATTATTTTTTAAGAGTACCAATAATCAGTACTTTTCAAACATTCAGAAAAATTTTGTTTATGAACTTCCATTTTTTTTTTGGTGTCCGTAGCAAGAGAATTAAATTTGTAAACAATTATATTCTGTAGTACAAAAGCACAGGTTTCCTAATAGTTAATTATTTTTACATTCCTTTTCCATTACCCAGTATCTCATGGACCTAGTCACATGGAACTGGATAAAATTTGTGTAGAAATAAATAAACTTAATCTTTTTTACTGTAATATTTCAAAACCTAATTAGAATAATTTAAAAACAAGGAGAGGAATCCAAAAGGATAATTTCAATGTTTTTGGAAGTGATGGCAAATATGTTCAATGCATACTTTGAAAATTCTTACTTGTTTAGGTTTATTCAATTGTGGAAAACTCTAGATCTAGGACAATAAAGCAAAAACATATTTTGGAGTAAATAGGAAGCAACTTAAAGAAGAAATCTGGATTTTACAAGGATATCTGTAATTTTGGTTTGAAATGCATTGATAGTGCATTGTAGATACACACACACACACACACACACACACACACACACACATACACACACACACACACACTTAGTTAATTTAATCCAAAGAAAAATGTATTATTATGTAGCATATCCTGGGTATTCTGCAAGAATACAGAGCTAAAATAGAACAGGATTAGCCTTCAAGAAAGTCATGATTACTTCAATTCTCTTGGCAGTATAAATAACTTTAAATTGTGTCTGAGTTAAGATTTAATTTTAAACTACTGACTAAATGGAAACAATTTTTCTGGTTAACAAATTTATTGCAAAGGCAGCTATGAGTTATCATAGCACACACATACTTCATCTTTGTATAAATTAGAAGTTAATTTTTGCCACATTTTTCATCTCTATAAGTATTAGTGAGCTGAATGCCACGAGATTCAACTCTAACTCATCACACTCTACTCCCACATCATAGTGTCCTTATAGAGGTACAATGTATACACTTGGATGTTGCAGTCTTGGATTTAGTTAGCCTAGATTCACAGACTTCACGTTCTGTGAACATTTTGAAATTACATTAATGTTCAATGTACGTGATATATAGACATTTCCTGTGGAGAAAAACTAGAGCCTTAATCAGATATTCAGTGCAGGACATCGTCTTCCCAAAAGGTTTGAAACGGAATAGAGAATCAAGCAATTCAATTTTTAAGGGGAAATTCATTATTTTACCAACTTAACTGTATTTAAATTGTTTTTTTTTTCCTGGAAATAGTGACCTAGTTAAAGTACTAAATGCATAAAGGCAGTCAAACTCTAGTTATCTGTTATAGCAAACTTAGTAAATTGTAAATTTTTTACAATGGAGTTGCAAATATAGATGGCAAAACTTGGAGTGATAACTTTCTATTCAGAAGTTAGAAATTCTGTACTAAATCCAACTGACACAAGATTAAAAGGAAAATAATAAATTTCTTACTAAAGGACATTGTCTCTGGACTTGCTTGATTTGGTTAGGTTTTGTTTATTAAAAAAAATTGAAGATAATAAAAATGGAGATTAACCTTTTAAAAAATGCTTTACTAAAAATAAACAGAGATGACATTGTTTCATTCAATTCTAAAACTTTTATTCACAATACTTTATGTATCCCTAGGCATTTTTAGAAATGTTCATCTAAATTCTCTATGAAGAAATATAGCAAATGTCTTAAATGGCATTTTTCAAAAAGGAGCAACAAATGTCCTGTCATCTGTAATTTTTTTGTTTAGTCAATACACATGATATTAAGCACTGTTTTAAGAAGTACCTTCCAATTGACAGGGATGGAGGTGTTACATCTCCTATCTATAGGTCTTTTCCTAGAATTCATAATAAAAGTAATATATTTTTGTCCGCTCCTGAATAGAACAATTTCTGAGCTAACAGAAAGGTCTTCTCCTTCTTGGACTCACATAGATTTTTATGTTCAAAACAGGAATTTAAGAAAAAGAAATCTTGAGTGATTTTGAATAATTTTGCTATTTAGTCTTTCTTAAAATATGTAGTCCCATTTTTCCTCATTTTTGACAAATTGTAAGGAATACTGACTTGTGGACCACATTATTCTCAGCGATAGATGTAAGGGCAGGGTGTGAATAGCACTACAGAGCAGGGAAGCCTAGTCAAGCTTTCAAAGTGTTAGATTTTACAGAATGATGGAGGCTGTGTATGTCCCAGATGTATGTGACACATCATTTTGAGAGAAAAGTTGGTTGAGATAAGGAAAAGGAACACAGTACTTACATGCACACTAGTGTTTTCCTTTCCATGTAAATTATTTTTATAGTGTAAGAAAAAACATAATTCAGATAATTATTTTCATGGGGGAAGCAAAATTTATGTGAATGTAAATGATATCGAAAATTTAAATAAATGTGCCTCTCTATATATACACATACACAAATAAAAATGAAAATTATTAACTATTGAAGAAATATAAATTAACTGTACAATTGGACTCCTCTATATACCTATTATAATGGGGAAACTGAAGACAGACCATATTAAATATTAGCATTTGGAGGAACTGGACTTCTCAAATATTCCTCATGGAAATATACATTGTATATTTTTTTTATTTAAAGTAATATTTATTTAGTGGTATGAAAACAGTGTGACAATTTCTTAAATATTTACAGGTAAACTTGCCATACAATCAGATGTTCTCCCCCTAGTTATTTAACCAAAGGAAAATAAATCACACATACATAAATCATGTTTAAAATAATGAATTGTGTACAGTTTATGGCAGATTTCCTTGTGCTAGGCAAAATTAAAAGAAAAAAATAACAGACAAGCATACATAAAAATTATGGCATATTCATTTAGTGGAATTTACTGGAAAATAGAAATAAATGAAGCATTGATACATATGACAGGCATAGATGAAGCTCTAATGATTAGGATAACTGAAAGAATCCAGCCCCCAAAGTCTACATACTAGAGTGTAATTTATACAAAAATGCAACTAGTGTGTATTACATTAATATAGCATATATATACAAATTAATTTACAATGGCAGAAATACATATATATATATATATATATATATATATATATATATATACACACACACACACACATATCAGGTTGTGTAATCTAAATATGTGTAGTTGATCATTATATCAATTATACTTCTAAAATATGGTACAGTTCGGTAAAATATATTGTGTTTTATTATAGTTAACTAGTTGTGGTATAGAAGAAGATATTTGGGAGAGAATAGAATAAAGTAAAAAAGCTAAATGTATAGTGTAATAACTTCCAAACCTGAAATAATTTGGAGGAATGGGGCACTTTATTTTGGAAAAGATACTGAACCATTACCCCTTACATTTCATCTCAGTAATTACATCATGAAAGCCCGAGGTTTTGTTTGCTTGGATAAGAAATATCTGTAAATCACAAAGCAGATAACCTTATTTTCCTTATTTAGAGAATATGCATAACTTCAGGCGTAAGCATTGATGGAACTAATTCATTGACATTCACCCTGTTTATTGTGTTCTTATTCTTTGATGAACTAGAATTATTCAAATTGGTGTGTATTATTAAGTAAATGTGTATGTTAATAACACAGAGAAAAGAGAATTCAAATCATAAAATTACCCTATCCAAACTTTGGTGACTTCCTCTCTGTTGTCATTAGTTTCCTATGATTCAAGCCATTGCCTTTGGAAGAATACCTGCTTTATAGCTATCAGGGGCTAAGGTAGCTTCGAAGAGCCTTAGAGTCAGGTTCTTAGTTCTTAGGTCCTTATCTTTAATAGAAACTCCAGTTTTCTGAATTCTCATTGCAAAATGCATTTTTGAAAAGAAAATTTTGAGATCTAATGGAAAAGGATTTATTTCCTCAACTACATTATTTGAACATGTAGATATAGGTGTTATTGCTGAAAAAAAAAAAACACCATACAATACAACATAAATAGCCTTTCTTAAGAAGATAGAATTCTTCATGGAACTGATGAATCTAAAATTTAGTTGGGCACAAAAAGTGATCTTGATCAGAAATAAACACTTTTAAATAGGCAGTTGATTCCACCTTACATCACATACCCCAATACTTACCAAATCAGGTTTGAGTTCCCTCAGGGTTTGAGTGCCAGCTGGTCAAACTATGTTCACCAGACACAGTAGGCACTTACTCTCATCTCACAGACACCAGACACAGATCGTTTTTACTAAAGTCTAAATTTCAGTTCTCCTTCCACTAAGTCAATAAATTTAATAATTTTGAACTATCTCATTTGTTTCCCCGAGGCATATGGTACTGCTTTCTTTCTATAGTTGCTACCATGTGACATTTCAGTATTCTTCCTAATTTGTCTTCTCAGTTCTTCAATCCCTACGTGATGATTATTTATATTAAATATTATTTGTTAACACAACTGGGGTGGTTTCTGCTTTCTACCTAGACTCTATGATTAAATATTCATTTCCATTATATTTGAATTCTCACACTTGAATTTTCATTTTTAATTTATTTTTTGTTGAGTAGTTATAAAAAGATGGCTAAGCTATGTAAAAAGTTTTATTTAGTTTAAATATATCTGCTCTTTCAATTTGAATGCAAGAAATGGCTTTATATTTTTCAAAACTTGATATGATGTGTAATGTAATATATATGTAGGAAAATGTGAGTAAAAGTGGTTATGCATTTTTGTTTTATTAGTCTGAGTAATGCTGAGGCTAGACAATAGACATATTTTTAATATTCTAAACATTAGAAATCAGGACTGCGTTAAATCTGATACCCGAATTATTCATGAGATTTGATTTCAGGAATAACATGAGAAGAAAGAACTACAATTGAGATATGGTTTGATTGTCTCTAATTTCCTGATAATGTCCATGAATTTGCTTAAATTTATAAGATTACTGCAAAAGCTGTGGCATTCATTGCCTCTTCTAGTAATTGGAGATTTTGGGATATATAAAGAAAGCTTTATAAAATTTGTATTTTCTATTCTAGGATTGTAAAATACTTTTTGCTAGCCAAGTGTTGGATTGTTTTGTTTGGAAAATTTATAGCTCAAGACACACATATATTTTTTTTTCTTTCTAGAGATCATAACCCCACTAGTTTCTCCACTAAATCAGAATAAATCTTTTCCTAAATCTTCTGAGAATAAGTAAATCATGTCAGTTGTTACTGGATAAAATTTCACTTTCATTAGAGAGAGGCTGTTTTTCAAAAGTAGCCTTGAAGCCTGTATCCACACAGTGTGTGCAGCTGCTTCTGTCTCCACAGAAAGTAAACTAGCAGAATAGTGCAGGTTAACTGCTGATTTCAGTCCATTTGAAAGGAATTCTCTATAGCTATAAAACTGGATTGGAGATTACTTTCTCTAAGTCCCCCAAACTGGGCTTAAACTCAAAGTTAAATATCCCAACTGTGCTGATTCATCACTTCAGCAGAGCAGAAATCATAACATTTACATTTTGCATCTCATAATCCTTTGATTTCATCACCTCAAATTTGTACACTGGTAGCATGGTGACTCGTTGAACCCCTTTTTAAAAAAGAAACTTTCTAGAGTGAACAGCAAGCATTGCTTTGGCTCTGGGTGTAGATTTCAGATAAGCTCTGTTTGTTATTAATTTCTATCATTTCTTGTCATGTGATATTCATTACATTTCACATATAATCACCAAGTTTTCCTTACAGGCAGGGACTGTGTCCTCTGTCTCTTTATACCACTGCCACTTCTGGTATGGCTTTCACATGGTAGGTACTCAAAATTGTTTTAAAATGAAGATGATACTGGATTTTTTTAGTCATGAAAGTGACCCATTTGTTGCTACTATTGGTTTATTTAAACCCCAAATTGCAAGATTGACATTTAGAAAAAATAGTGAATAGTGAGATAAAATAAAGATAGATCTTTAAAGGTTATTTAGAATCTGTCTTTCTGTTTCCTAAGAAAATACTACTACTACTACCACTAACTACTACTACTAGTAATAATAATAATGGATAATAATGCCAACACAAAAATACAAATTTTAAAAAGTGATTTGCCTTTTTTTAAGTCATAATATTATACACACTGAGAGGTGTAAATACAAATACTTTTTGCAGGAAAATGATATCTTATGATGGATATTACTGTATTATTTATAATTCATTTCTGTGTGTCTTAGAAGACAATTTGTACTTATTTTGATGACTCTGTCTAGGGAGACATCAACTACAATAACACTATTCATTTCCTGTGTTTTTGCTTTCCTCCTTTTTAAAATGTCTTTCCCATTTATTTGTCTCCTTACTTTTTCACTTCTCATCATTTCATTTTATTGTATTCACTGTTCATTTTTCTCCAGCTAAAAACATCTATCATATATGGTAAGGCTTCAAGCAAAAGTTGACTAGCACTTCTATTTATATGTAAGATAATGTTTCTTGTATTTATGGCCAGGAAACAATGTTGTCTATTGATCATATCATTACTGACATGAAATATTTAATATCCTTTGTAGATACTATGAATTCCAGACTAGTAATAGATATATCCCTTGACATTATAATAAGTGACTTCCAATATTTAGAAGATTCAACTAACAAGATAATAATTACTTTTATTTATTGAAACTATACTGTGTGCCAGATACTAACAAAAGTTGTGTGTTAATTTATACATAAGCAAACTCTACTAACAAATAACATTACCATACATTTCCATGTTGTAGACTCAGAAGATTAAAGGTTCAGAGAAGTCAAATTTTTTTTCATATATAATGTTTGTTTACATACATAATAAATTATAGAGCCACAATTTGAATCTAGGCATTTTGGGCAAGAGCATCAAATTTGGCAATTCTTTCTGCGCTAAAATACTCATATAAATACTTTCTCCTGAGTTTCCGTAGTTGAATTTAAATAATCAGGCAGACTTTAGAGATGTGTTAAATATTTGTGAAGGTCCTTCTTCTCTTCATATCATTGTACTTATTTCATTTCCTTATGTTTAGTGTGAGTTCATGGAAGGAGTAAATAAACCCTAAGTTTATTTTTCTACCAATTGGATGTAAAGGATATCCAGTCACATAACTAAAAATAGGATATATTCAAGAGTTAAAAAAATAAATAAAAACCACAAACTATAGGTAGAAAGATGCACCTGTTCTTGGCTTTCATGAATACATTCTTCATACATGGGAGAAAATGTTTAACATGATCAGAGATAAAAATAACAAAAAAAATATTTGTACAGAAACGATGTTATCCTCAGAAAAAAATGTATTGGTCACCCTCACAAGAAAGCTATTTCATTATTTTTGTTTCCTTGACTAAAATAGCCCTCAGGCCTTTTAATCCCTATGCTAACAAATTTAGAAGAGTTGATTAAAATAAAATAGTGACTAAATAGGCACTGAAATAAAATTATTGAGATTGCTAATATGTGTCAAAGTATGATTCCTACATACCAATTCTCTTAAAATAGCACAGGAATAAATGATTCCACTATTTACCATTATAAATAAGAATCATATCCTCCAAGGTTCTCAATTTCAACTCTATCAATTCTTAAGTGAAATTGACATTGTATATCAACATAACATTAGAACCTTGGATTAATTAGTAATTTAAAATATTAAACTATTCTTCATGACACAAAAAAATTTTGAAAGCTTGCTAAATTTTCATCTTTTCGAGTTAAATTTTACTTCTGTTTTGACCCATAGTAAAAATTCCCATTTGTTTTTATCTTATTGGATTTTATGTAAACTTTCATCCTTTAATTAATAGAATTGCTTACAGACAATTGTCTTTTTAGTGCCTTAGTTTCATTGTGAAACTATGGTTTATATAGTTAAACTATGGTAAATATATTGAATAAACAGTAGCAATTTATGGATATAGATGATTACCGAAATGTGTTCCCATGCATTATAAATCCTGTCCTAAAGAACATTGCTAACTACTTAGACAGAAATTGTGAGACACAATTCCTACCAAGAATGGTTCCCTGCCATCATATTGCTCCTCTATGTCACTTCATTTTATTCTACATTTATCTTGCAGTTCACCATGTCTCCTGGGATGCCTCATCCTTTTAAAAGCTTTCTGTCCTATACAGTGAATAAACTGTGTATTATTTTTTAAAGTTTCTTTATTAAGTCATTATTGTAGCACCTCTTGAATATTTAAATGTCCACAATTCTTGAACAATCTTTGTTCATGTGAATTTTCTGCAAAATAACGTTCACAATAGTTGTGAGAAGTTTTACACAGTCTTTTGAAATTGTATTTGAAAATAATACATTGAGTTTTGCTGAAATATTCTGACACTTACTGAAAGTCCATTATTTTAAGACTACCTGTTGCTTGGGATCGATCGCTGGTAGACAACATAGGTTTAGAAGCTCTCTGGTTGCTGCCTTGTTGATGTTCTGTTGGATCATTTTTAGTATGTTCTGAAGCAATAAAAATTGTACATTATATAAAGACAAATAACAGTAAGGTTTGCATCTTGAGGTTATTTAAGTTTTCATAATTTCACACTCATAATTCATTTATAATGCTTTCAGTAAGCAAAAGAAAATCTTTAGAAGAGTTGATTAAAATAAAATAGTGACTAAATAGGCACTGAAATAAAATTATTGAGATTGTTAATGTGTGCCAAAGTATGATTCCTACATACCAATTCTCTTAAATTGTATTTGTGGACTATAAACAAAATACTCATATACACTTGCTATTTTTTAATATCTTGTTTTTTTTTATTTGTGAGACTGTGAAAATTTGACAGTTATATCTACTTTTAAACAAATTCTGTTAATTTTAGGACAACGCTAAAGGTTTTTAGATTTGGGTATATCTTAAACCTAAAGACTGCATTACTCCTAGGTATGTAGAATCCTAGAACTTCTCCTCTGTGTATGTAATTTTATAGGGAATTCCATCTCCAAAATATTCTTTAATTGCTACTCTGATGAGAACACTGATATTTACTTATATATTTACTGATATCAATATTTTAATTGATAATTGTTCAGCCCAAATGAATTTGTCATCTTAAAAGATTTTGTAGATTTAACATTTCTTGCTCTTTTTAGAATTTGTTTACTTTTTAGTGAATGAAATTATATATTCAACCATGACAGTTTAACCTCTGTAGATCCGAAAACTAAAATGCAAACTAGGCTTTTATTTTGATCAAGATTTGCCTCATACTTTGTAGAATTGTGTATTGCACAAAGCATACAATCCAAAATTAATTGTAATTAAATTCATTTACAATGCTTTCTGTAACCACAAGATTATTTTCCCATGATTTCTCATTCAGTTCTTATTATTTTATGGACATGTGGATGGATATTCTAATCTTCAGTTATAAATCAGAAAATAAATAAAAGTTTGAGAGACCACACAGGGTTAGAGTGCCAGTTCTTATACACCATGATGCAAGTCTTAATTGGAAATCTGTACCTCCTAGCATTAGAACCAGTCAGTGGCTGCATGTGAGAGCCTTTGGAATGGCTCACTGATTAATCAAAACGTCACATCATAGGGCACCTCAAACCGTACTGACTGAGGCTGTCAGTCTAAGGGTGCTTTAATTTCATAAAAGCTTTCATAAAATGAATAATTTGCAATTCAAAATTGGGTTCACCTTTTCTAATTAGGTGAAATTACAGTTGCCATATTATAATTAAAGGTTACATGACAGACAGGAGTGTTTATTTGGATTATATCAGATTATTTTTCTGGGCTTCTGAATATTATAGCTTTTGAAAGCATGGATTTTTAAGCCTTCTGACAGATATCTATTTTTATTTAGGAGTAGAGCTGTTACCTCTTTCTGAACTTGAAATGCAGCTATGATTGTCTATATTATGGGGCTCATATTCAAATGCATTTCTCTTCCTACCAAACTGCCTAAAGGTATTGATGTCAGAATTTCCCTTCTAATGAGCACATGATGTCTCCCAGAGATGCTATGAAAAAATATCACTATGCCTCGAACTGAATTATCGTAATACCACTTAATAGTGCTTTTGAAAATGCCTCAAATTATACATCATAGGAATATTGAAATACAGAGATGGTATACAGGAATTGCATTCTAAAAAAAAAAACAGTAGTTTTTGCCCACTGGAAAATGGGAAATCTCTGAAATTTTTTCTGCAAAATACATGCACTAGACATTGGTTTTCCTCTACCTGTCCTCCTACTCCATAACTTGAACAACTTAGGGGCAATGAGGAATAGTTGCAAAGAATCTGGAGTCAGATTCCCTGGAGCTTAACATGAAGGAGGCCCCATCCTATAAAATGGGGCAAAAGCCTATGTTTGTAAGAATTCAGAGTTACAACATGCAAATCTCCTAAAATATTCTTTTAGCAAGTAGTTTGTACTCAGGAAATGTTAATTATCTCTCTTTTGGAAAGAGAATAAGTTTTGCTTACTGTACACTCTGGAAGTTAATTGTTTAAGATAATTTCGTCTTTTATTTTATTAAAACTCCTAATCTTTCAAATTTCTTTAAAATATTATTATTTTGGTGAGTGAAATTTGTGAATAACCAAATTAACTCAACGTTATATAACTCTTATCAGCATAGTTTTTTTGGAGTTTTAATATTTTGCCTTTAATTAAACAAAAAGAATTAGTGCAGGGTTGGACAACAGTGACCTCAAAACATGATTCTTTAAATCTATAATATGTTGATTATATTCACTATACATTTTTATTTTTATAAATTCACTTAAATATTTTACCATTTCATTATTAAAATATGGCAACTTATATCCAACTTCTATTAGGGTCTATCAAAATGTACAAATGCTTTCTGAAACTCAATAGCATGGAAATAATGGAATACATATATCTTAATATTTATTGAGATTTAGACACAGATGTCCTTCCACCTATTCTATGCAGATTTACGGAGTATAACATATGCCAGATACTTTACCTTTCTCATTAATCTTAATATCAAATTCAAATATAAATATTCACAATTGATATTGCATTTTCTCTTGTTTGATGTTTTGTGTTTTAGGTTCTTATCATAAGGATTTTAATGTGTTGGATCCCACTATAAATATCAAGTAATTAATTAATTAATTAAAACTTTTTAATAATTATTTACAGACAGTTTTTTCATAACAACAATTATAACAACCATTTTATTGAATCAAAATATTTTGTTTCTCTATGATAATCCAAAAAGCTTTTTATAAAAATGAACAGCTACTTTCTCTAAATGAGTTTGTTGTCATGGCAACTGAAGCTCTCAATAACAATACCATGCAAAGAACAGGATTGGATTGTTATGTTAATAGAATTTTTGAAGTAATTAGATTATGGTCATGCTTTGTCTTTTCTAGTTCAGAGATTTGTGTAACATTGCTAAACAAATTATTCTGAAAATATTAAATTGTTTACTTTAATCAGTTATTGTCATCGACTCTATTATCACTGTTTTATAATCTTCTGTCATATACATGTTACAGAATTGTCTAACTTGATTTTTATCAATTCATTGATTATCTCTTATTTTAAATTTTATTTGATGTCTCTTTCTGATTTTCATTTTGCAGTGTGTTTGGGGGCATAGGTGACAGCAAACTATAGGTAATAGGAATTAACCTTATTTAGCTTGAATATGCTGCCACACCAGAAAATACAATTGGGGAGTTATCCTTTGTTTCTTGCTATTTTGCAGAGGCTTTCTGTTCATGTATGAGTTCTTAAGACATCTGTGTCATTTTGATTTTCATAGAATGTGTTTGAATTGGGCCTGTGTCTATATGCAGAGGGCACCATCAGCAAATTCTTGAATCTGAGTTGCTGAGTGATGTTGGGGTTGGGAAACAGAGCTGGATGGGAATCTGTCACTTACAGATCTATACTATGTCACTTTTTCCATCACTGTGGATGGGATAGTGTAAACAAGTGTCAGAAAATAGACTGCTTGAACCATATTTTCTTTAAGATATTGAAGTTGCCTGGAGAAGATTTTAATTTGTTATTGGAATACAGCTTTTAATCTACAAATAACAAATTAAAGTTTATACCATCCCAAGCACAGGGGTGAACTACTGAGTACAACCAAAGATAGATAAATTGGTTCTTACCAATTTAAGAGACTGCACACAAAGTAGGAGGATTTCAGCAACTGGGAGAACCAAGGCTAATCACACACATGTTTGTAAAATTTATACGTAAACTTCAATGAAGCTTTCATGATGTAAGTAATTGACTGAGTCTTATAAAATAATAAAGGATGACAGAGGCAATAAATAAATAGGCAAACAATAGATAAAATATGTACCTATACATATAGAATGATAAATTACTTTTCAACATAAAAATGACTATTGTTTTTTAGTGAAAAAGATATAGATATTGCTTTTAGAAATAAAAAGAAGTATTCATCCGTACAGCCAATCTATTCCTTATGATGATTATGCAAGGGAGATTGATGTTTTAAATATCATTTTACTTGAAATAATCTAATTTTGATTATTAAGTTTATAAATTTGACTTAATTAGGCACATATTTATTATATGGAAACAGACTCATTTATACTTCATTGGTTAAGTTAAAATTCTACATACCATAAACCCAATCCTAGTTCAAACTAAAATTACTCACTGCATTGATTAAATACCTACCTGTATTCAATCTCTGAAAATCTGTTTCTGAACTTCAATTTTAATTTAATTAAAATTTTAAATTGATATTTTTTTGAACTAGCTCTTTTAAATTTGTATTTCTTTATGTTTTAAAAAATTCTCTTTATATCTGGATATTACCCATCATCCAAAGCAAACCAATCATTTACCTACCCAACCCCATGCAAAAATATTTCAAATATCACTGATGTTTCTATAAATCCAGTCATATCTTCTCTGATTATTGAAGAATAAATGTACTGACTAACTTGCTAATTTCATTAAGTTGAGTAGATAAGAACTTTTATTATAATAGGAAAACAGGTTACTAAGGCTTAATATAAAAATGATCACAGAAAACCAAGGAGAAGACAAATAAATTATGTGGCTCATAAAAGAAAGGTAATTCAACACTAACAGTCAGGAACAATTAAATTTCTGTTGTGGTTGCTAAGAATCAATACATATTTATTGAATGTGTATGTTATGCAAGAAAGCATTTGTGGGGATTGATTGTGAGCTGGGAAATCCATCAACCCTAACTTCAAAGAATGTATTGTTTAAGTGGTTGAAGTTAAAAATGTAAGTTAAAAATACAACAGACACCAGAATGGCAATATGTAAATCAATGGTTGTGCAACTGATGTGATTCTGCAATCTGTATATGGGGTAAAAATGGGAGTTCATATCCCACTTGAATCAAAGTGTGAAATATAATATATCAAGAACTATGTAATGTTTTGAACAACCTACAATAAAAATTAATTTAAAAAAAAGCAAACAAACAAACAAAAAAAGAAACCAGGTGGGAATACAGAGATCACACCAGATGCCAATGTGGCGAGTGCATGTGACATGATTGTACATTGCAGAAGCCAATGTCAGACCATGAAAGGCTGAAATGCAGATGCTTCACCATCTGATATTACTGTACTACATATAATTTCCAGAAATTAAACTGATCCAGGAAAAAAGGAAGAAGGACGGAAAGGAGATTTTGAAAAAACTAAATTAAAACCTGAAAGTCCTGAGAATATTTTGAAGAAACTGAGTTTACTTTGAAGTGTTTCAGTTAACTGTTTCTCCTACCCAGCAGAAAATCATCTGCATCAGAATCTAACAGTGGCAATAAATAAATAAATAAACAAACAAACAAACAGAATTAAAAAAAACTGGTTATGGATAAATAGCACCTTGTTAGAGTTTATAAAGAAGCAAGTAAAGAAAAGTTGGCCAATAAAATAATCTTCATGTGTACAAATAATTTTTTCTAATTTTTAAATAAGTTCAGGGATTTCAAGAAGAGGGATTGAGCACTGGAGCTATAGAATATAGAGTGTTGGAAAACTTTCAGAGACTCAGCACATTCATATCTTTGCCTCTCAGCTGTCTTTCTCTCTTCTCTTGATCACAAACTCATCTCTTGGTATGCTATTTGCATACAAGCCTTTGTGTAGATATGTTTTTAATGTGCAAGATTGTGGAATGCTTGGATCATTTTATAGGCATATGTTTGAAATTTTAAGAAAGTGTCAATTACATTTCAGAAATTGTCATTTTAGGCATACAATTTGCATCTTCACCAGAAATGCTTGAGAGTTCCAATATTATGTTCTTGCTAACACTTGAATGAGCAGCCATTTTAATTTTAGATATTTTAATAAGTAGGTAGAAATATGTTGCTTTTGCTACAATTCACATTATCCTATTGCAAAATTATGTTGATCATTTTATTATAAAATATGCTTGTTTGTTATCCATGTATTTTACTTAAGAAAGTCTGCAAATTGTTTGGAGGGGTAGTATTAGTCTTTTTATTATTATATAATAAGAATTCCTTATGTCTCTAGGATTAAGTCTTTTGTAGGATATTTGTTTTGTGAACATTTTCTTTCAGTCTCCGGCTTGTCTTTTTGTTTTCTTACCAATGATGTTTGAAAAGAAAGCTTTTAAAATTTTGATGAGGTCCAATATATCCACTTTATTTTTCTTTTGTCTTGTGTTTTTTTGTTTAGTCTGTGAAGAGGACTTTTCTGAATACTCTTCAATTCTGTATGAGTTGTGATATCTTAAACAACTCATGCTGTATGGTGAAAATGAACTGTTCCCAACCCCTTGTGTGCCCTTCGATGATTGGTTGACCTAACCTTTTCTATCTTTTGTTTCTTTTCTCAACTGCTGTTTTCATACACATATGTATTGACACACACTCAACTGAAGACTTGAAGAATCCTTCTGCATAAGCTCTGTTCCACCCATATAGGGAAGTCACCAAACCCTCTTGGAAGTCATCCTCCATGCTCTGAGGCCTAAGAGTGAATCAAGTTTGATACTCTATATCAACCAAGAGCAGAAACGTAAGTAGCTTTCCTGAATCTGTTTCCTCAATGAAATTTGAACTCTATAGTTAAAGGATCAAATCCATATTTGTGCTCAACAGATTTTCATTTAATAAAAGGAGTGCATTGTTTTCTAGAGTTATATGATTTCTTTGGAAATGCAAAGAGCTCTTTTATTTGAATCTCAATTTTAATCACAATTAATTCTATTGGTGATCTTATGAGTAAGCAGGAAAGGAATACAATTCAGAATGCAAGCCCTTCACTCATCTTTGGACATTCCTTTGCCTTCTACTTGATCAACTCAGCTTTGCAAATAGAGCAAGGCAAACATGGTTTATCTCTCCAAGGAGCTTGAACAAATGAATATACAAATGGACAAGACCCAGGCTGTATATTAAAATAAAACTTACAACCTTCATCTATTAGTTCAGAAAACCAAACCACAACCTCTATGTCTGTTGGCCTCACACAGTTATAACTTCAACAATAACTGACAGCTTCCTTAATTTGTGCCTCTGCTTCCAACTTAGGACCCACCAGAGAAATTCAAATATACTTCCCTTAATCAATCACACAAAATACCTCCTTTTGATTTAGACTCTTTCCAACTTCAGATGCAAACACCTTCAGTCAGGGCAAATCCGAAAAAAAACTTTTGTGGCTGTAAAGTTTTCTCACTCCCTTACCTAGCTCTGAATCTTTGCCAAAAGCAAGTGATGTTAGCATACTTGCCTTACTAAACAAGCTCTGAATAAATAGCTTTTGTTTATTGCTATTTGGATGTTATTCCTTTATTTGTACAAGTTTATAGTTCAGTGGGAAATATGGTCTTGACATATTATTACATGTGTGAGAAATCATGAGAAAGAGGAGCTATGTTTATAGATGGGAGCAAGCCTAGAATTTTGGTAAACATAAAAGCCATCAAAAAGAATAGTATAAATGTTAAAGCAATTGAAAAATGCTCTACTTTATTCATTAGCATATTTAGGTAAGAAAAATTCTCTCCACTTAATTTCTAGGAACATATATTTCTAAAACCTATTTATTTGTTTTGTCCTTATGTTGTCGAAACCAATTTCAATGTAGATCATAGAAAAAAATATTAGAGCATATATTAATACATGATTTGCTATATTTTAATTTTATTCCATTCCCAGCTCATTTATTGTACACCTATATAATGCCTAGCATAGTGATAGGTATTTTATTTTCTTTTAAAAATATAAATACATATAATCTCTTAATTTTTATACCCCATACCAAGGGAATGTTAGTATCAAAATTTTATCTTTTAAAAAACTGAAACACAGAAAAATGAAATGACTTGTCAAAAAGTCATATAACTAGAAAAGTGTTGAATCCAATAGGAACACAGGTCTCTTTAGTGTGGTCAATGTTTCTTAACCCCTTCCTCACTATGGCCCTTTGTACCAGGTAATTCTGTGTCATGCTATCCTGTGCACAGTTCATTTTAGCAGCATCCCTGGCCTCTATCCACAGGATGCCAGCTTCACACTCCAGTCATGACAATTAATATGTCTTCAGACATTGCCAAATGTCTTCTGGGAGGCAAAAATTGCCCCTGGTTGAGAATCAGTGCTACAGATCAATTATTCTACCTAATAGCTTTCCATAGCTAAAATAACCTTCATCGTTCAACAGTTCCATAAGATATTCAGTTGGCTCCTCGGAAAACACACACACACACACACACACACACACACACACACACACACACTCCTCATACCTATAACCTCACTGATAAAGTTAGGATTGATTCATTTTCAGCTGGGAATTCTCACTTTTGTTATTGTTATCTTGGGAATTGATGTGATTATCAGGAAAGCTCTGGAGGGAATTCTGACAAAAGAGCTGATCATTGCCCTCAGAACTGCCTAAGAAGGAACCTATATTATAACCAGATTTACTTGGGATCATGTCTCTGTTTTGGAATCTTTAAATAGCTCAGGCACCTTTGCTCCCTGTCCCACAATGTTCTCACTACACCCTCCTTCCATTCTCTCATTATTGCCTCTCCTTTTCTCTTCCTCTTCCTCTATTCCCTGTGTCTCTTTCTGTCTTTTCTTCTTCCTTCTCTCTCTCCCTTCTCTCTTTGTCTCTCTGGGTCTCTCGCCTTTGTAACTCCCTGCCAGTGCAGCTGTCCTGTGCAGCCTTTGATGCTACTCTGTTATCTTTGGCACCAGCTCACAGGCTCCACTGGGCTGAAATTGGAGCTCTTCCATCCCATCTTCTTTCTTTTGTCCTGCAATATGGTTATCCTGAAGGCCACTCAGCTGCCTCCCAACATTAGAGTAGGCGACAAGAACAGGGAATAGACTCTAAAGCCAGAGCTAAGCGGCTGAGCATCTTACAATAGTGAATATCTTTGTTGCAGCTAATACTTTTTTTTCCAAACACATGCAGGGGGTATTTTGAAATTAATTTCAACATCCCTCACTTTCCACCCAGCAAGCTGTGGTATCTGGCAGTGTTTTTTAGGAAGGTACTTATCATTGAAAATCAGACTGAGTCTAAATTATCCTGATTTCATTGTACAGCAGACTGGAAGCAACATATTTTCCAAATTCCGTGGGGTGTGCCAAGTATTTTTCAACTGCCCCATTAAATCAAGCTCAATAGAAAGATGTGAAAAACCTGAAATAATAAATTTCTTCAGGCTAATTCAACTCTGCTTTAAAGTACTTTCCCCTTTTAAAAACTCATTTCCTACATAGAGCTAAATAAAAGTATGTATTAACTCTAAACCTTGGGCTAACTCTTTGGTAAGAAATAATTGACTTGGATCTTAGGGTCAACAGTGCAGCATCTAAGATCATGCATTTATTTTCGCCTGTTACATCCTAACACTGACTCAGAATTGGTTTAAATGCTTTGTAGAAATAGAAATGATAACATTATATACTGCTCCTGTTCTACATTGCAGTAAGAAGTTCCTATGGAGAAAAATGTAATTTTAAGCTTACCATGATTTTCTACGTAAACATGAGGAGTTAAGAACCCAAAGCTTTTCTTTAGAACACTGCTTGTACAAAAGATCTTTATTTAGTTCACTCTTGTTTGCTGTTATTCTGTGCAGAAAACCATGTGCCACACTTAGTCCCATTTGCTTATCCCACTATGCAGCCACCTGCAGACTGATTATTTCCTTTTAAAGCAGGAATAAAATTTCTACTTTCCCCCCTCCTCTAGGCAGCCTCAGCATAAAAGCAGTTCATACAATGATGTTTTGTGAGAATAGATCCCATTAACAACAACAATTTAGATTTATATAGTGCCTTATCACACATACAGCAAAGCAACTCCAGGGATTTTCTAAAATGGAAAGCATTTCCTTTTAGACCTCCAAAAATCCTTATTAAACAACAACAACAAACACTAACTTGAACATGTGAACCAATAAGGGAAAAACCTGTTCTTCTTACTCTAAGGTGAGACTGACTTCAAGTCCAATTGTGTGTTACATTGTTTTCTAAACAGATAGCAATGGTATTCAGGGGCCTAACAAGGGAAACACCGTTATTTAAATTCTGTCCAAATTCAAAGCATTGTTTGCCTTAATTCAACTGAATTGTTAGTGTAGTATTTCTTCTTATTTTGTAGAACTTAGATTTATTATTATGATGTACTGAGATACTTCTTTCTAGGTGAAATTTAAGCTAGAGTGCTGATTTGTATTCCGTGTGACTGAAAATATAGCCAGTTGATGATTAGTCTTTATAGAATCACTTTAAAAAGTTGACTTTGGTAATCTTACCTGGCTTCTGTGGACATAGGGGCAAAATCAATCCATGGATTGTGAATCTTTTAGTTTGCAAAGTAAATAGTTTGTATTAAAATATGTCTCATTTTATAATGATTTAGAAAATTACAATGCCTCTAAATATAAGATAGCCATATCATATTTCTTTTTTTTTAAATTTTTTTGTTTCCAGTTTTGATAAATACCACCACAAAATGGATTTAACTCTCACCATCCAAAGATAATTATTTCTATTAAATATTTATAATTTTTTTTACATTAAAAAGAATGTTTGGAATCAAATATATTTGGTTGAAATTTCTGACTAAGGTATGTATGAATTGTCCAACTTTGAGCATTTTGTGATTTTAGTGTATTGAGACTTCTTAGTCTATAAACAAAAAATATTATAGTTGTAAGGAATTATTGAACACTGTGTGTAAAGAATTTGGCATCATGTCTGAGATTGGGATTGAAAGTAAGATGGTGGTCAATAATTAAGGGGGAAAGAGAACTATTTTGAGTTGTTCCTGCAGAAACCCAAATGTTCAACATTTGAGAGATATCACAGGAGCCTGGAGAATAATCATTTCAACTTGAGAAGCAAAACTTAAAGTTACTATCCACAATCTTATGTTATGCAATGAACAAATGGTGCATAACAGGAGACAGGCCTGCTCAGTTTAGAGATTTACAGGAAATAGTGCAGTGTGTGTGTGTGTGTGTGTGTGTGTGTGTGTGTGTGTATCATGTGTCATATTTTCAGGAACCAGTTTACACTGAAAGAAAAGGAAGAGTGATGTTTAGTGCCGTTTGTCAAATAGAAGAACTATAAAAAGTAAAATCAGAAGGAACCTCACCTACATAACTCTCAGTGGTCTGAAAAAATATTTTGATTCCCTGGGGAATGACCTTAGTCACGATCTTTTGCAATTAATTGGGCTTCTGGAACTCCCATTGGCACTCAATACTAGACCTATACAACAAAGTAATATCAGTTTTTGTAAAAAATAGAAAACACATGGCAAATAAGAACAGAAAGTTGTTGCCATAGAGCTGATATGCTGTTGTGACAAAGAATTAAGAAAATCTGAATAAATTAAATGCTTTTATTAGTGGAAGCATAAAGCATAGATTCAAAAGCTCTTACAGATGCAGTAAAGAGAAGAAAATTAAGCAAGAACTAACAGGCACAAGAAAGAAGTAGAAACAAGCCTTACCTACCAGAGATAGAGCTAAAAAATATATAGTGAAGGGAAACAAAGCAAGCAAAACAAATTGAATGTGATGATTAAAATAAAAAAGGTTAGAGAGTAAAATGAAATACACAATTCTTTCCAAAATCTTTCATATCAGCTTAATACTGGAAATAGCTTGAGATTAGATCTATGTGAAAATTATTTAATATGTTTATTATAATCATTCAAAGAAATAATATAAAACAAAAATAAAATCAGTTCAGAAAACTAGTTACACACTTACATGAAACATTCTCTTTAATGTGATATTTGGTGAGAGTGTAAGACACTTAAGTATTTTATATAATGCTACTAGCTGTGTAGTGTGAATGCAGTGTATGTATCTGTGTGCCTGTATTCATAAACATTAACTTTTGTCAGAATATTTTGTCTCAACTAGGACAGATAAGCTAATAACACTGATTGCTTCTGAGAAATGGATGGATGAAAAATAATTTTACTCATATTAAAATATTATAGTATGAGAATATATTGACAATTGAAAAGTAAGCATGACAAAAATTGAGAAATGGGAAAGTATTTCAGTGCATGCCACATCAGAAACATTTAAAATCATTTGTTTGTGATTAATAGCCACTAAATGTGAATCCCTTGATGGCAGTACTTTTGTCTCACTCTCTTCTTTACTGATATCCTCAGCTTGGCCATTGATTAAATGACAGTTTACATCAATTTAACCACATTGTGGCAGAGGTCACTCTTTATACTATTGTCCTACAACCAAGGCACTATCTTTTTATTGTATAGTCAATTTAAAATCTACATTTAATGTTCATCAAAATACCTACCGCCCTAGGCTTTACAAATACTTCTAAATACAGATGTGTAGATTTGTCAATGCAAAACCATTTCATGTACCTGAACATGAAAATATCCTTATTTATTTATTTATTTACTGCTTTTTTAAAATGAAGTCCCCTTCACTTTTGTCTGCAGGATCTTTCATTAACAACTTCCCTTCAAATGCAAAAGCATGCTGAAGCATTCATATTCCAAAAATGACACTCTTATCTAGTCAGTCTATCAGTTAGTTTAAAATCTCTTAAACTAGAGATCTACACTTGCTATTATCAATTTCCTTTCCTTTTCCTATAAAATCACTCATTCTCACTTCAACTGTAGCACTGTTGCAGAAACTGCTGGTTCTAAATGTCCACTTATTCTATCCTCAGTTTTCTGCAACTTTTAATATGTCTGACCTCTCATTTCAATATCTCCTTTCTGTCCTTGGTTCCGAAGGCCACTTCTGACTCTTAATACTGCCTAGACTGTCTCAAACATTTTGCTTGTTTTTCTTTCTTCTTACCCATATTTTTAAACCACATTTCCCCCTTCTGTTCCCTAATTCTGCAATCCTTTTGGATAAACTTTTCTACTGCTGTAGATTTTACATTACACTAGAGTTAATCTCTTTTCTTCTATGCTATACAAACTACCAAAGCCTTCTACCTAAAATTTCCTCATATAATACTGTTCTCTCCAAACCTTTTCTGGGCCTAGTTCACTAACAAATTGGCTAATCAAACTTTGACTCTTCTAGCTCCTGAAAGTCCCTTTAAAATTTGCCTTTCCCTCTCATAAACCCTCAGCTGTTTCCTAAGTGCAGCATCTTTAATAGTTTTCCTGAATGGTGACCACAAATGAGCAGGAATGCTTGGCTTTTAAATCTCTGAACTTTACTGCTCACATTGTCACTTCCAACTTTCCGACTGTGCCTAAATTCCCTCACAAGATATAACTTTCATATGCCCAAATTTTATTATGTTACCTGCTTTTATTAAAATTATTATTATGTCTCTCTGTATGTAGGCTTAAATTCAAATGCCTTAATATGTTCACACAAAATCTTCCCAGTCTGTCTCTGATTGTGCTTCTTGAATTACCTTTTGCTATGTTTCTTTTTAACATTTTCTGCCTTGCTCAAGTTTCAGGTCTTTTCCCAAGTATACTACTTCCTTTCCAGCTTTATGGCTCTGTAGAAAATAACTTCTCTCCTTGCAATGCACTTCTGCTACTTTTTATGGCAATGAAATATTCAAACTTTCAAACTGAACTCCATTATTGTACCCTGTATGCAATTATCTCTAACTTCTCTAAGAAGAGTTTTTTTTTTACTCTTCTTCATTGTACATAATTTATTAGAATATTTATATAAATTTCCCAATTAGTTTATTTATTACATTATGTAGTGATTTTTGACCTATATTTGTTTCCTATAATATAATGCAAACTTTGCCAAGGGCAAGGGCTCTGTCTTAGTCATTTGCAGTGTCATTGCATAGCTTGCTCTTGGACACATTAAAAACTCTGTATACTTTTTTAAATTATTAGATATATTGAAAGTTTTGATGATATTTGAAAAAAAATGTTTCACGTTGTAGTATTTAATATTCATATATGATCTCAATCTAATTGATACATTTGTCACCCTAAGTATCTCCAATTTACAGAAGGTAAAACTAAGGCTTGCTAAAATTAGATTGGTTTTTATTGTTCATAACAGCAGCATAGGTTAGGTAAATCAATACTCATGGGGGAAAAACTCCAAACATATTGAATTATTAAAAAGAAAAAATACTTAAAAAAGAATAAAAGAGATGACAAATCAAGGAATTACTAGAGGCCAAGTGAAGAAAAATAAACAGAGATGTAACACACTTTGGTTTGCTCTTAAAAGAAATTAGCACCTTCATTTTGACAGTCTTATAAGCTTGCATTAAAATAACAACAACAAAATAAGCTAACACAAACCCAAGGTGAAACATGACAAATGGTGGTATTATAGCAGGGTATTGTGCCTATAAAAATGAGCTACCAAATAAATGTTCTCTCAAGGTCAGAATTAGAGGTGAATAAAACCCTTGTGGAATTGCTGTCTGGCACCAGACTCTTAAGTATATTGCCTGATTTTGATCCCATAGATCATCCATCTAATTTCTATTCTTAAAATCATTTTCTGATAATCTTGATCCATAATGGTTTTGGTGGGGGTCCAAATAAGGCAAACATAACACTTTCTTAAAAAGCATGTCTTTAAAATATTTAGAAATCAATTGCTTCTAATTGTATTCCTACATATAGCTTTTCAAATACAATATTCTGGTACTTAGCATAGATAACTACTTCCTGGCAAAGGAAAACTGGACCAAGTTTGAGGCCCAACACAATTAACAAGCTGTTTAAACAGACCCTCCAGTGTTTTAGATACTGAGGCCATTGGCCCAAGGTAGTCAAACCATAGCTTTTGCTGTGTTTAAAAGAGTGAGAAAATGTCTTGAAGATAGTAGCACTATTGATGATGAATGAACTAAAATCTCTAGAGATTAAAAACTCCAATACTGGGATTAAAAACTTAATAAATGACATAACTTCTTTCAACCATAGAAGGATGTCTGGTCCTAGTGTTGCCTTCCCAGGATAGAAAGAAGAAAAGAAAGTAGCAGGCAGTAGAAGAACAGATCCAGCAGGCATTAATTAGAATGAAGATCAGGGAATACTAAGAGTAAATTCACACTCATAGTTTCAATAATTTAGAAGAAATTAATCAATTCCTTGATAATCACAGACTACCAAAATGCAGCCAGATGAAATAGATAAACAGAATACTACTGTAGCTACTAAAGAAAATCAATTTTTAAATAAAAGCTTCCCCCAAAGAAAAATCCAGGCTCAGTTGGTTTTCTTGAAAGATTTTTTTCAAACATTCAAAGAAAAATTCACATTAATTTTATGTCATCTCTTTCAGATTTTTTAAGAAAGTAACTTCCCTTTTTATCTTGTGGGAATTATACTACCCTCCACCAAAACTATTTGAAAAGAGTAAAAAAGAAATAAAACTAGTTTGATTCCATTACATATATTGACATTATTACCCCATGTGCATATAAGATTATATGACCTGTGTAACTCTACATCATGTACACCCAGAGAAGTTATACTCCATTTATATATGATATGTCAAAATTAATTTTACTGTCATATATAACTAATTAGAACAAATTTTAAAAAGATAAATTTTAAAAAAAGAAAGAAAAAACTGTAGGTCAATATTTCTCATCAATGTCTATGTAAAATCCTCAACAATCTATTAGCAAATCAAATTCAAAAGTAAATAAAAAAGAATATGAACCAAAAACAAGTGAATTACAGCGTATGTAGCAAGAATTTTAGGACAAGGAAAAATGAAAAAAAAAATAGCAGAAAGCTTAGACAAGATATAAAAAAGTCTTTATTCACATTTGACATGAGTGCATACTTTAGAAATCACAAAATATCTACCAAAAAGATACTAAAAGTTACATGTAAGCTTAGCAAAGTTGTAGGTTTCATGTTAATATATAAAGATAAAATAGATTTTTACATACTAGCAACAATTGAAAATGAATTTAAAATCACAATTTATTTTAACATCAAAAACATAAAATGTTAGTGATAAATGTAAGGACAAGAGTGTGTATACATGTTGAAACAAACTATACAGTTAAAGTGAGGACATTTTACTTATATATTTATATAACTAATACCTCAGTATGTTAAATACTAAAACAAATTCAGCTGGGATAGTTATATTCTAAACACTTTTGATCAAATTATATTCATTTTTAAAAATGTGGAAAACAAAGTGAGCTTTGTCAGAATTTCTAGTCACTAGTATCTTCTTTCACATACAAAAAATTAAATACAAATTTATATAAGTTCTTTAATACTTTTGCATTGTTCATTGAATAATGATTTGTTATATAATTTTTATGCAATTTGGTGATAAAAAGAAGAATCAGACAGAAATTGTCAACATCTACACTCCTATGTACACCAGAAATCACATATTCAGCCTACTTAAAAAAAAAGAAAAACAGAGAGGAGAAGAGAAGAGAAGGGAGAGAAAGAGAGAAATAAAGAGAATAAGATGTCCTATTTGCCATCATAGTGGAGACCTGTTGCCTCTTGCCTTTTGTGATGGTAAATTTAGTGTCATCCTCCCTGGACAGGATTGCTCAGATTAAACATTATTTCTAGGTGTGTCATTGAAAGTGTTTCTGCATGAGATTATCCTTTGAATTGGTGTCTCTGTAAAGCAGATTTTCCATTTTACTGTGGTAAAGCACAATTCACTGAGGGTCTGCATAGAACAAATGGTAAAGGCCAGAGGAATTCTCTTCCTCCTCTTTTTAGTCCTCAAACTCAGATTTAGACCATTCTGTCCCCTGGTTCTGAGGCTTCTGACATCAATTGAATAACTCTATTATCTTTCCAGGGTCCTCCCTTTGCAGTAGAGTCTCTCTCTCTCTCTCTCTCTCTCTCTCTCTCTCTCTCTCTCTCTCTCTCCCCCTCTGCCTCCCTACTTCCCTCCCTCCTTCTCTCCCTCCCTCTCTCCTGACAGTATAGTTCTCAAGTAAAAACCAATTTCTCATCTTGTTCATTCATCATTTGTCAAAATTTTCCCATCAATCATTATCATCAGTATAAAGAAAAGGAACCACAATATGTTCCGAGAAAACATAAGTAACAACAAAACAATTTTCTTTATTTACAAATGACCTCTTTAGGTACCATCTACAAATATTTTCACTTCACAGCAAACTTCTTTAATTATTTAATTATTCTACATTTATGTCTACTTCTAAATGGCCATTTGTTCCCAAATCTACTCAGTTTAAGCTTTCTTTCCTACTACATAGTAACAATGACCCATGGTAGTCTCTATGTTGACAAAGCTGAAAAACATTTCTCGTTTGCAGGTATTCTAACTGTAATTTTCACTCAGTTGATCGTCCTTTGTTTGAAATACTTATGATTTCCTGGGAATAATTGGCTTCCTATTACAAGCTCTTCTAATTTTTTTTTTTTTTTTTTAGATTCTCACTATTGTCTTTCTTCTCCATCCAAACTTGCATTATTGGGTACCTCAGAACTCTTACACAAGTAAAATACATGCTGCTCTGTGAAACATTGTTTATCAACATAATTATGGAAGAAGAGAGAGATTTCAAAATATTTCCATCCACTTCCCTCACAAAATTGTGGCTATGAAAAAAAAAATAGTGATGAGAGTAAGTTCACAGTACTGGAGAAATCAAGATGATTATATTTAAATCCATGAAAACCATTCCTGGAAAATGAAAACAGTATAATATGTAATTCACTCCTCATTTATACATTTGGGGCATACTTTGGTTCATGAATATTTTTTTCTGACTGTGCTTACACCTACTATGCAAAAACCATTTCAAGTCATTGCAAATTACCATATAATGCTTATTGTTTTAGAGTAATTTGAATTAATCTATTCAATAAATTTATTATGTTCATAGATTTTCAAGAGATAGAATTTCAAATTCATTGGCATTGACATTAATTGATTATTTTCTACTTCTACATAAGGCTGTAGGTTTATGACAAAGCTTCTTCTTAGGATGTTTAGAGCTCTCAAACTGCATGATATAATTCAGCATTTGATTGAATAGAGCCTTTGTTGTGTTGTCATTGTTTTTTAGGTATGTTTTATCTCCTGCCAAATTTCATGTTTTGGATAACAGAGTACACATTCTTGCTACCACTGCCCCCACCAAAGTGCATGTAACACAGTATTGACAAAATATTAGGCACTCAACAATTATTTTCTATATTGTTATTTGAGGTTGTTTACAATCAATTTGTAATGTGGCAAAAATGGCCCAGAGAAGAAAAAAATCTAGAAAACCATGCTGAGGTCAAAGCTCTGAATGAAAGAAGAGGGAGTTTATCCTGGAACATGATGAAAAGAACAGCAAGGAGAACCGGGTATTGCCTGTGTATGGGCCAAGCCTCAGCAGCCAGCTCTGTTGGAAAGCCTGAATCAGCAGCCTCATGGACCTAAATTAAACATTTTGCTAATATATAATTCTCTTCATTTTATCTAATTTTATTCGTGTATTAAGTAAATCAGATGTGGGCAAACCTTTTGCCAAATTAGTGAGTAGCTTTCAAATAACAAGAAAAATGATCATTTGCAATATTCATTGAATCTTGTTAACATGAATTATAGTGAATGAAGACCTGCAGCAAGATTTATTAAAAATTCAAATTTTTGACAATCGCAGCAAGGATTTGGCTATTGACACATTGTTGGAAAGGAAAGGAAAAAGGACACTTTCAACTTTGCAAATTAACTTGGTTAATCACCTGCGTGACAGAGAAGAATAAGGATCCAAATGTTTTGTCCCATTTAATGAAATTTTTACAAAAAGACTGAGCCAGTTTCTTGGAGCATTTTTTTAAAATATGGAATTTCTATTTAAAAATTCAGCAATTTAGAGATGATTGCAGTTTGAAAAATATCTATATTTTCAAAATTGTTCAGGGACCGACAATTATTATGGTTGCTTTGAATGTTTGACAAGTGTTAAGCAAAGTCACAAATAAATATAATTTCTAAAGCCAAAAGTCAATTTGAGTCTTGCAGGTATTGGACATGACAAATCATTGTATTTTTTTGTTTTGCTCAATTGTATTTGTAGCTACCCAGTCTAGTAAACAACTAATTCTCCAAACTCTGTTCACAGTGAGTGAAACACTTGCTCTTGCCTATTCAGCATCTCTTTTAACTTGTAAGCAGTTCCATAAATCTTTCCTGGCTTCTAGGGACATAAAGACTCCTATGATGAAGTGGCCAGCATGGTGGCTTAATAAGCTGAAAGCTAGGTTTTTCTCTCCAAGGATCCTAGGGACCACTGTCTTATTCCTGGCAAAGTAGATCAGATTTTGAAATCCAGCCAGGGTAATTAGCACACTTTAGGATCTCAATACACAAAGCAGAATGGTCAGCATTAGCAAAGATGCCTTTTGAGTGTTTTCTGAGTGGTTAAAAAGCAAAAGGAATGGCCAGCTGCAGCAGGTCTTTGGGGCTCTAATGAAAATGACCTACTAAATCCATATCTGCCTAGGAGAGGGTTATATATATATGGACACAGGACACTAAGCTATGAGGCAATATCTTTATTACCTGTTTTGGAATGCATCCTAAAAAAAATAGGAGTAAAGGAAGGAATTGAGAAGTGTCTCTAACATTTCCTAGAAAGCAAAATTTCATTGAGAAAGTTATATGCTTTTTTTGTTTGTTTGTTTTTTTAACCCAGGGGCATTTAACCACTGAGCTACATCTCCATCCCTTTTTTTATATTTTATTTAGAGACAGGGTCCCACTGAATTGCTTAGGGCCTCACAAAGTTGCTGAGGCTGGATTTGAACTCACAATCCTCCTGCCTCAGCCTCCCCAGCCACTGGGATTACAGGCATATGTGTCACTACACCAGGGCGTTCAAACAATACTTTGGTAAGAATTCAACCAGTGAAATATTTGATGTCATTTTTCAGAGAATACCCTCTAGCCTGCAGCTTAAAGCACAGAATGCTCCCTAATGAATTCCATATTATTTCACCATAATTGCCATCATACATCTGTGAAGAAAGCTAGACAATGCAAACTTTTTGACAAATTGACAATGAAGATGTCAAAATCCAATATATAAGCCCTATCACTAAACGTATTTTAGGACAGCTATTTTTTTGTCTTTTTTAAAAGAATGTTATATTATATTATTCTGATTGGCTGCCAGAAAAAAATAGATTAAAATGCTTTTACTAGATTTATATCAGTCTTCCAGCTGTATAGGACAGTGACCAATGCACCTATTATAGCCATAAGGATAATTAGGACATGAAATCTGGTCCAGCCAGTTGGTAATATGAATAAATTCAAAGAGTTTCTCTAATATTTCAAAAAGCACTGGTATCTTTAGAGAATCTGAAATTTACTAATATGAATTTAATATAACCTTTAATTTTTTTTTTACTTTTGTGCTGAAAATGGAAATAATAGTAGGTTTGTAATTTCTTTTTCACCTACAGTTGCAACTTGGCAGTCCTTTCAATTATCAATGGATTAATCTTGTAAATGGATTAATCCACTGATGAAGTCAGAGCTCTAATCATTGCACCCACCTCTTACAGGTCCTGCACCAGGGATTATGCTTTTAAAACATGAGCATTTCAGGTGACTTTCCAGATCCAAATCATAGCATAATATCTTGAACAAATTCAAAGAGCTTGGATTTTCTCTAAATATTAACATATTATTATTTCATGTTTCTTATCAGAATTGTCACTTCCTGCTCATTGGTCAGGAACAGAAAACTGGGGATATCATAAATATATATCCATATCTCCCTTTTAGTAAAATTGAATCTTATCCTGAATTTTCAAAGACTGTATTTGATAACACTCTGTAAAATACATAATACAGGCTCAGTAGGTTTGGCCAAGCTATTGGGTGGACCAATGTCAGATACATCATGTCACACATATGTTCTTTGAACACCTCAGAATAAACAGAATGTGCATGAATTTTTGTATTTAAGTTAGAAAGTTAATGTAAGGCTTTCAATGGATGGTGTGTCTATTCATGTAAGCAACCTGCATGTGGGGAAAGAAAATTAGACCATAATTTGCCACAACTTAGTTTTAAAGGGATAGAAGAATTAAATGATTTGGAATAAAATTAATACATTTTAAAAGTATTCAATGATTCAAGTGAATTACTGTACAGTACATTGTCACTATTGTTTTAATAACCTTTCTTATTATTTGATAAATATGCTCCTGTGATGTTTTGTATATTATCTTTTGTTTGGATATTGTGTCTATATTTTAGATTATATCACTTGCTACTTTCTTATAGATTATATATATATATATATATATATATATATATATATATATATATATATATATTATTAAAGTTTGTGGTTACACCAGATTACTTTCTTATAGATTACTAATATACGTATATAAAAGTTTGTGGTTCCCCCAGATTTCATATACTGAAATCTGAATCATAAATGTCGTGATTTGAGGAGGTGGGACCACCTTTGGGGTGTGATTAGTTTATAAGGATGGAATTTTTATGATTGGGTTTGGTGCATTTATAAGTGATTCCAGAGAGGTCAGTTGCCCCTTTCACCATGTGAAAGCACAAGGAGAAGGTGCCATATATGAAAAAGTATCCCCCACCAGATTCTGAAGTTGTAGAACCTTCATGTTGCATAACTTCTCAAACTGCGAGGAATAAAATCTGTTCTTTAATGGCTACCCAGTTCAAGTCCTTTTCTAATGCCAGCTCAAATGGATTAGACTTAGATGTTACAATGGAATATACAGTTTCTCTCCTTAATCTTGAATTGGGCCTTCTTTTCTTTCTTTCCTGTAATCATTCAAACAAATGGAGATCTCTAATATGTGAAAAAAAAACTTACCAAAACATCTTCTAACCATATAATTATTGTTTTATGCATTGGGTCACTGATATTCAGAGACAGCCAAAGATTTATCCAAGGTCACCTAGTGCTATCACTATCACTGAAACCTTAGGAGGTTGTAGGATTATCAAAACCATACCCTTTCCAGTATGACATGACAAATCACCTCTATCAGATGGGGGACCTTTCCACCGATCCTATAGTATAAGATGCCAAAGACCTTAGTTTTATGTACTTCTTTCATAAAGGGACCACACCAGCATGGAGACACCTAGTTAAATGAGCCATATTTTTCTGTAATTCAAATACATTTCTTAACTCACTCTCCTTGTGAAAGATTAGTGAAGAATTGAGCCAGCTGCAAACACATTGTGCTTGATTTTTGTGAATTAGCATGAAGACTAAAATTCGTAGAAAATTGATGGTTGGTGGAATTTACATAATTCTGGTCATATTAAGAACTTCCAGTTATTTAAATATAATTTGCCCCTTTCTGCTGTAATATCATGCTTTTTTGTGAAATAAAGATAACAGCTGAGGCCTAATTCATTTAGATTCTATTATACAGTCAGTGAGCAATATGATAAGTATCTCTTCCATAAAAAAGATCCTTTGAGCATGAGTCATCTATGCTAATGTAACTTATTAATGAATTCACTTTTTATAGACCACCAGAAATTTTCTCACACCTAGATCTTCATAGTAAATTAACTAGTTTTTTTTAGTCATCCAGAAATATGCATTATTCCACTCTAGACTCCAGTATATCCCTGTGCACATAAAATGAAGAAAGACACTTGCAATTTATATATTCTGTGCTTTCTGAATTCTCATTAAAATTGATTTTGTGCTTGTGATGTCATTAAAATAAGGGAGTATAAATAATGTAGATATGCCCTCATTCTTACTATTTTCTACTAAAATTTGTTGCACATTTGTTTCTTCCATCTAAAGCAAATATTTCTACCTGTATTTTTCATCTTACCTATTCTTGCTCAGGGACTTTGGTCTATCAGTATTTACTCTGTCAATGGAGTCTTCAAACTCCATCCTCACTTTTCCTTCAACATATAGCTCAAATCCTTACTTGAAATAACAAAGACATTTAAGATCTACTCTCATAGCGGTTTTCAACTTTATAATACAGTATTATTAACTAGAGTGAACATGTTCTACATTAGTTCTATAGAGCTTATTCATCATGCATAATTGAAACGTTATGTCCTTTACCAACATCTTCTGGTAACCTCTACCCCTAGCCACTGACAACTACCATTTCACTCCTTGTTTTTTGTGAATTTGTCATTTTTAGCTTACACATGTTAGGTAGATCATGTGGTATTTGTCTTTCTGTGCCTGGCTTATTTCAGTCAACATAATTCATGATTTTTATTTATCATTTACATTTCAATAAAGCTAATTTTTCAAAATATGAAGTATGCATAAAAAAGTCTATGTTGTTCTTACATCTCTTTCTAGTTATTATCCTATCTTTTTGTTTCTTTTTTGTTTGCTGTCTCTATGTTCCCTATTATATATTTCCCTTCTTTTTTAAAATATTTAATAGTCTAATTTAAAATGCTATGTAAAGTTTACTATCTTTCTGGTTTCCTCTATTTTCTGTATACTGCTCCCTGTGTAACATCTACATCACTCCACTGAGAGTGTTTTCTATAGTTTTAATACTGACACTTTAGTTACTGAATATTTCTTGGTGTTTAATTCATTATTGAAAACCTCTTTGTCTTCAATTTATGCTTTATTAATTGATTGTTGCTTCCTTTCTGTGTCCTCTGTTGGTTCTCTTCTTTCTGCCTGCTGCTGCAGCCACATTTTTCAAAATCATTCTCTTAAGCCCTCTTCTTACTGCTCAAAAATTCCCTAAGGAAATTGCAATACAATGACATGTTTGTTACTATAACTCTGTAGTATAATTCAAGGTCTAGTATTGTGATACCTCCTGCATCACTTTTATTGCTAAGGATTGGTTTGGCTATTCGCAAATGGATTTCATGACTTTTTTGTTTGTTTGTTTCTATGAATAACATCATTTGGAATTTTAATAGGAGTTGCATCAAATCTGTAAACCACTTTTGGAAGTATGGGCATTGGGGGAATATTAATTCTTCCTATCCAAGAACTCAGAAGATCTTTCCATCTTCTAAGGTCTTCTTCTATCTCTTTCTTTACTGTTCTGTAGTTTTCATTGTAAAGATCTTTCACATCTTTTGTTGGATTTGTTCCCAAGTATTTTATTATAATATATTTTATTTTTTGAGGCTACATTGAACGCAATAGTTTTCCAAATTTCTCTTTCAGTTGATTCATCATTGGTGTATAGGAAAGCAATTGATCTATGGATGCTAATTTTATATCCTGCTACTTTGTGGAATTTGAATACGACTTCTAGAATCTTTCTGGTGGGTTTTTTGGATTTTTTAAATATAAAGTCATGTCTTCAGGGATAGTTGGAACTCTTCTTTGCAATTTGTATCCCTTTACTCATACATTGCTGGTGGGACTGCAAATTAGTATAACCACTATGGAAAACAATATAAAGATTTCTTAGAAAACTTGGAATTAAACCACTATTTGAATAAATTATCCCACTCCTCAATATATACTCAAAAAAATTAAAATCAGCATACTATAGGGACACAGCCACATTAATGTTTATAGTGGCTCAATTTACAAAGCTAAGCTATACAACTAAACTAGATACTCTTCAACAGGGTTACCTGTTAAAATGGAATGTTATTCAGTCATAAAGAAGAACGAAATTATGGCATTTGCCAGTAAATACATGGAACTGAATGCTATTATGCTAAGTGAAATAATCTAGTCCCAAAAATCAAAGGTTGAATGTTCTCTCTGACATATGTATACTAACACATAATAAAGGGGAGAGAGAAGAATAGAAGTTCATTGGATTAGACAAAGGGGAATGAAGGGATGTGAAGTGGGATAACAATAGGAAAGACAATAGAATGAATGTGACATAAATTTCCTATGTTTATATATGAATATACAACTACTGAAACTCTGCATCATGTACAACTGTAAGAATGAGATCCTAATTAGAATAGGTAATACTCCATATATGAATAATATATGATAATACATTTTACTGCCATGTATATCTAAAAAGAGCAAATAAAAAAAACCAAGAAATACCATGTGTTCCATGGTTTCAAATATCATGTATAGGCTGATAGCCAACGAAACAAATTTTCAGCAAACATGCCTTCTGAATTCCAATTTATATTTCTTTACTCATACATTGCTGGTGGGACTGCAAATCCGTGCATCACTCTGGAAAGCAGTATAGAGATACCTTAGAAAAGTTGAAATGGAACCACTATTTGAACCAGTTATCCCACTCCTCTGTATATACCCCAAAGAATTAAAATCAGCATACTATATCAACACAGCCACATCAATGTTTATAGTAGCTCGATTTATAATAGCTAAGTTATACACCCATCCATTTTTTTTCTTAGACTTCATAATTTATGTTCCACAGTGTTTTATATTTCAAATAGTATAAATACATGGGACTCACACATATTTTGCACCAAATCTATTACTCCTATATTTAAATAAAATTAAAATCTATCTGGTAACATAAATATGAAACTATACATCATACTTGTAATTTCCTCTTCTTTTATTTGAAAACTCAATTTTGTCAAAGTTTTATCTGATCAACTTTTTTAGCTTTACTTTAACCTGTCTCTTCTTTCCATTCCCAATATTATTTTTTAAATATTCCATTGCTGTTTTTATTTATTTATTTGCTTAATGATCTTCTCAAATAGTGTTTGATTTTTGAAATTTCCCACCACATCCTTTCCCCCAAATCCATACTCACATGGCTTTCAGAATGATTTTTCATAAAAGTAATTTTGATGAATCATGTCAGTCTCTAGTGAAAGTCTTTTATTTATATCTCTCTCAGGGCACCTAATATTAGGACACAGTCTACATTCTGTAGTGTGGGTCTTTAATGATACATTCGAGTTTATCCCTGACCCTAGTTTTCATGTTATCTCCTCATGATACATGCTTCAGCATTGACTAGGGGCTTGCAATTTGTATCCATTTAATTTTATTCTCTTTAGTGCCTTTGTAAAAGTTAGTCCCCCTGCTTTTCTTCCTGATCTATATTTATCAGAATTCTGATAATATATATATATATATATATATATATATATATATATATATATATACACACACATTTTTTAGAAGTCTGTTCTCAGGTATTATGTCTCCTAATAAATGCTATTTAAATTTTGAAAGGAGTTTTGGTCCTTATTTTATAAATCCTCTGTTCTTCTCTCATTATTACATTTGGATATGCAACTAAAATGTTATTTAGTAATCACATTTTCTTATCTGATTCTTTCATATGATTGTGAGTTTTTTTGTTTTTGTTTTTGTTTTGTTTTGATGAAGAAACCAAATCTTTTCTGTGTCTTAACAGTAACTCTTATTATGTGTAGTAATAATAACAAAAATAATAATGACAGAATAGCAGTGACAATTCCATCATTTTAAAACATTATAGGAAAAATGGAGTTAAAACAATTTAATTATCCTAATCTATTTTATACTTATAATAGCACTATGAGATGGACACTCTTATTTTTCTTACAGAGCAGATTAAAAACAAAACAAAACAAAACAAAACCTTAGGTCAGAAAGGCTAAGTAATTGTCCCATAGCATAGAAATGTCAGTCAGATCTGAATTTCAATGAAGATGACAAGGTATCTGTGCCCATGCTCTTAAGCACTATACTCTCTGTAAGTACTTTCTACTGTTTTTAATAACACAAATGTGATCTCATTGGCCAACACAAGTAGTACCTTAGAAGATTTTGAAGAAAATATACTTAGGGGTAACATGCCAATATGAAATGATGTAATAATTATACTATTAAAATATAACAATGATTTTGGACAAATTACTTAGCCTCTTTAGCCTTAGTTTCCTCATGTGCAAATTGAGAATAATGATGATACCAATTATATTGTTATTACAAAAAATTAATCAAATGATTAAAACATTTAGAATGTATATGACACAAATTTTACGTTCAATAAATGTTAGCTGCTTCATTTTTATCATCATTATCATCATTTTTACTGTACGGTATCCAGAGAAGCATCAGGTTGTCTTTCTAAGATCCTAGGTTTGCTAAATCTAACCTGAATGCTTTCTGACTCTGAACATCAAAGCAAGAAGTACTAATAAAAATTTTTATTAAGTAGGCAAAATTTATGAAGAAAAAGTTTCCACAAAATCCTAATAGTACAATTACCTCCATGAATACCTTATTTCTTGCACTTTTTTGTTGTACCAATAAATGTTCTTCAGGTACAAAAAACAGAAGCAGATCCTATGTATTTTTGGAAAAAAGAGATTAAGGTTATAGGAATACTTAACTATGAAATAAAATGGAGTTCTGAATGACCAAGTCTCATTTGGGACAAACAACATGAAATGCTTCTTTATAAGAAATTGTTTGAAAAGTTAAACAAGCAAAATATGGTTTATTAGACAAAAAAGTAGATACTTGCACTCTTTGGACATCCCTGAAGATCCTTGGATAAGGCAAATTCTCCCAAGGTATGGCATATTTCTTGAAAGGGAAGTGGCTTTGGCTCAGAATTTATGTGAAATTTGATTCAGTGTTTAGATAGTCTGGCTAGATGGCACAGGTCTAAGGATAAAGAATGTGGGGGAAGTAATATGTGACTAGATCACTCTAAATAGATCCAGACCTGAACATTATTACTCCTTATGTAAAACCTGGACCTGTTGGTAAGAGTTCTAAATGCACAGGATGACTTTATTAATTTCAGTTATGGCTGTCTCCCTGAAAGACTAGTACTTGCTTAGTGCACTCATCATGAAAAAGGTCTTGGGAGATAGTACTATGAGGCATATCACAATCCCAATTACTCAGAAATCTGAGGCAGTAGGATAAAAAATTCTAGGCTAATCTCAGGAATTTAGCAAAGTCCTAAACAATTTGGCAAGACCCTGTCTCAAAATAATAATAGTAATGATGATGATGATGATGATGATGATGATGATGATGATAATAATAATAATAATAATAATAATAATAATTGCAGCAGTTGGGGATATAACTCAGTGATAAAGTGTCCAATCACCAATACCAAAATAAAGTAAAATAAAATAAAAAAGTGGTCATGGAAAAGGGGTGTAGTTTATGGGAGGCTTGATTTCATGACATTTTATTCAACACAAATGACCTGAATTTTTTCTGAATTCTTAATCTGCCAATGATATCTTCCAAATTAGCACATTTCTTCAAACATAACACTTGATGACATTTTTGCAAATGGCTTACATTGGGTAAGCCATTTGAAATGGATTGCAGTAATCTGTCCTAAATATAATGAATATTTATTCTGTATCTAGATTTCCATTTCTTCTCCCTCATGTTATTTATCAATGTTGTTATCCTTGAACATATCAAATGCTTTGTATGGGAAACTCCTCAAAGTCACCTTGGTTCAAAGAACATATAAAGTAAAATAACTAAGCCATAAATTTACATCCATAAAATTGTTCTTTTCAATAAAGCTATGAACTCATTAAAAATATGGAAGCTAAAGTAACACCCAATTACTGCTAAGAGGCCATACTGGAATATGGCTTTAGATTGACTAAGCAAATAATCTGGCTAATATTGAACTTTACCCAGTTTATAAAACAGAGAACCAGAGCAGATGGAATGACCTATCTTCCCAAGACATACATAAAGCATGGGAGATAACTGTGCATTTTGTAGGCACAATAACTCTCCAGTAGGGGCACAGGAAGATTTTGGCTTCACATATACAGATATTATTCAAAATATACTAAGAGTCTTAAGTATAATGGCCTCCAAAATAAATAGAAAGAATTCTGGAGTTGCATTAATAAATTCTTTCTTTTTTATAGGATGATATATCAGAAGTGAAGAACTTCTCACTAACATTTATTATTAATATATGGTACTAGATCTTCCACATTAAGGATATGTCAATTGGAATTTAATAGACTTTCCTGATTGCTATAAGGAGAATGAATTTTTCATGAGGCTGGTGTGGAGCAGAGAGACAAGTAATCAAGAGGTGGGATGATGATGACTTTGAGTAGGTAGGAGAGGCAGAAGTAGAGAACAATGTTTAAATTTGTGATATATTTTAGAAATAAAATCAACAGAACTTGGAATGTGGAAGAAATATATCAGGAAGTATATCTTGGTGAATGAAAATGACCTTTATTGAGAAAGATAAACTCCAGAAGAATGTATTACTTTATTAGCAAGAGTTCACCTTCAGTCATTACAATTTTGAGATACCTAAGATACTCCAGATAGAATTTACATTTAATGCTCAGAAATGTACATGTGGGAGATGCCAGGATTTGTATATCTTTTAAAATCTTGGAAATAGAATGGCTTTTTTTGGTAAAACATCTTGAATGAAAATACAATTGGATCCTCAAGTGGCCCTTGAGAACTGTCCCGTTTGTAATTCATTTTCTTAATGTAATATTTACTTATTTCAATTTGCATTCCTATTAATTTGAAGAAATAAAGAAAACCCATTATTTGAAAATGTCAAACTTTTTTTGTGGACAGTAAATGTACAAGAGTAAATGCCTTGAAGCCATTTTCTAGTTCTCTCCTTTCTATCACACATCACATTCACTCTATCATTCATTTCTGCCAACTTTCCTTTTGAATATATTTCAACACTTTCTTTTATAACCCTTGTCCAAACTATGATGTCCCATTCTTCGTGTAGAAACAGGAGTCCTTCAGCACAGAAAGAAAATTACATTATTTTCCCCCTCAAAATCTCAACTGGTTACACTAAAACTACAATCCAGATTCCTCATAGAAGCTGGAAAGACCTATGCTGCTGTTTCTGATTGTGTCTCTGGCCTTATCTTGGTCTTGTATGCCTCTTCATCACTCTCTTCATTCAATTCAAGTTGTCCTCGTAAATATTTTCTCCAAGCATTTCCCTTATGTTTTCTTCTAGTAGTTTCATAGCTTTCTGATATCCTTTTATATTGTTTAACCATTCTGTGTTGATTTTTTCACATGGTGAGAGATGAGGGTCTAGTTTCATTTTTCTGCATATGGACATCCAGTGTTCCCATAATCACTGCCTGAAGATGATGTTCTTTCCCTAGTTCATTATCAAGTCTGTTGCTGCCTTGGGACATTCATATCTGAAGATCCGTCTGCCTCTACAGCTCATTCCCTACATATGACAAAGCATTTTGTTCATTATGACATCTTCTCCAACACCAAATTCATAGTGACCTTCCCCATCCACCATATTTATGAGAGCTCTTGTTCTGGCCTCCCCTTACTATGCATACTCTTACTAGTTTTTTTTTTTAAATTATTCTTACTAACTGGTTTCAAATTCACATATTAATTTGATTATTACCTCTCTCCCATTAGGAATTGAGATTTATGAGATTAGGGTTGTATTTTGATTATTTTACCTCCAGTGCTATACAGTATTCAAAATAGAGTAGGCAAATATTCATGATGTGAACAAATGAAGGTGACATATATAATATACCAGTATATGGATTTATATTTATAATTCATTTTTTTCAGGTAATATTTAAGTTACATTAAATATTAAATGTTAAAATCATACTATTTCAATGTACTTATCACATATTGTTTATAGAATGCCTTAGAAAATTAAAATTTCTGAATTCAGAGTGAAGAAAACACCTAAAAACTTCTCTATTAACAAATAGTCCAATGATGGCACTGAATGTCTTCTATTAGTCAGGGCTCTCTCTAGAGACAAAAACAAAAGACATATAGTCATGCAATCCCATGACTGTGTTTTGGAAAACAACAAACCATATATATGACAATGGTCCCATAAGATGATAATGGAGTGAAAAATTCCTATCACCTTAGATGTTGTAACTCTTAAGAGTTGTAGAATAACATGACTCAAATGTTTGTGGTGATGCTGCACTGATGGTTGTATAGAGATACATCATGTACAATTATATACCCTAGATTACTGCAGACTATACCACCTAGGTTCGCATAAATATATTCTATGATGGTCATACGGTGACAAAATTGCCTAAGGATGATATCTCAGTATACATCAGTATCCCGTTTTTAAGTGATACATGACTGTGTATGTGTGAACGTGTAGTGTGTGCATTTCCTTGTAATATGGCTTGATCTGGAATATCCCCTCCAAGGCTCAAGTGTTGATGGTTTGGTCCCCAGTGCAGCATATTCAGAGGTAGGGCTATTAGGGGGTGATTATTTTTATTAAGACTGCATGGATTATTTGGAGGTGATAGAAACAAAAGAAAGTGGGTCCTAGAGAGAGGAGGTAGATTACTGAGGACATGACCTGAATTTTTTTGTTTCTTGTCCCTGTCCCCTTCACTTACTCCTTCTTGACTACCAAGAGTTGAACAGTTATCCTCTACCATGCCCTTCTGCTAGGATGTTCTGCCATGCCTCAGGCCCAAAGCAATGGAGGTGATAGACCATGAACTATATCTCTAAAACCAGGAGCTAAAATAACCTTTTCTCCTTGAAGTTGTTTATGTCAGGTATTTTAGTCACATGAAAGAATAGTTCACACATGCGCACACATTATAATGGAATTGGTAAACATGAACATGATTATGGCAAATGAGAATTTCAACTATAGCCTGTTTGCAAGCTGGAGTCAGTCACAGGCATGTTGGCAACACAGCTCAATCCAATTTCAAATGCTTCAGAAAAAAAATAAGCTAATGGTGTAATCGAAGTCTGAATCTGAAGGCCTGAGAATCCTGGAGGCTACTGGTATAAATCTTGGAGTCCCCAAATCAGGAAACCTGAGTTTTGTTGTACAAGGATAGGAGAGGAATAGTGTACCTCAGCTCCTGAAAACAGCTGAATACATTGGCCTTTTCTCTGTTCCCCCCCCCCCGCCCCTGGGTGCCTAGCCAATTGCAAGATCCTGCCCACACTAAGGGTCAAGCTTCCCCACTGAAGCCACTGAGACTCCTCTGTGCTCGTCTCCTCTGGAGATACCCTCACAGACATGCTCAAAAACAATGCTTTACCAGGTCCTTAGTTATTCCTTCTCACAGTCAAGTTGACACCTGTCATTTACCATCACTCTTCTCTCTGGTACTCCATATACTTTTCAAATCATCCTCGACAGGTTTGTTTTCAATTGCTAAGAGAGGAACTTTGGGGAATATTTTTTTTTATTTGTCACAGATGTATCTACCTGTAGCTACCCTTAAGATATTTAGTATCTTTTTTGGTCTGCACTTTCTTTTTGCATTAACAAGAATTTCTCCATGACAAGGTTTTGCTCTATTGGTTAATTCTGATGCTCATTAAAATACAGTGAGATTTTGCTGAATCCATTGAATACTACTTATGTTTTAATGAGCATTAATGAGCTTTGTGATTGTCCTGTGGAGCAAAACTCATATCTCATTAGGTGGATTCCCAAAATGCCTAAAGGTGAGCAGACACAGCTTTAGATATATAAGGTAATTTCATACTTAATTAGTTCCTTACTTGCCACACCACAGATACACATCCAGAACTGTGGCTTGAAATGGCAAGCTTGATGTTTGCTGTAACAAGTCAGTGAAGTGGTAGAATTCACAGAGAGCCTTTGTGAGTGGTTTGAGGCCATTCTTTATTATATTAATAAATAGGCATGGTATGAATCGATTCACAGAAAATAGAGTATAAGGAAGGAGAGTTAAATGATTTCTAACTTAAATTGCCATTACTTTGTACTTTGTGTAGGCTATCACATTGCATCATACCTATGCACATAGATTCAAGATGCACATGTCAATGATATTGGTTGCTTTCCTTAATTATGTGCTTCTCATGTGACAGGGAATTTACATATCATATATTTTCTTTCTAATGAAACCCTGAGAGTGGGAACTCTTATTTTACTTTATGAATAACAAAGATGATATATGTAGTGTGTAAGTTACTTGCTGGATGAATTTGCCAGGGACTTCTGTAAACAAATATCTCTGATTGAAATATATGTTCTGTTATGTAAACCTAAATCATGTATACACACACACACACACACACACACACACACACACAAACATACAGCATATATATCATAGTTCTACAGCTGGGAAGTCCATGATCAAGTTATCAAGTTGTCAGTGGGTTTGGCTGTTCTTGAGTCCTCTCTATTTGATTTTCAGATGGGCACTAGTTTTCTGTGTCCTTCCACGACTTTCTCTTTGTGTGCATATCCCTGGTGTCTCTTCTTCTTCCTAAAAGAAACCAGTCATACTGGATGAGAGCTCTCCCTTAAGACATTATTTAAATTTAATTATCCCTTTTAAATACCTATCTCCAAATATAGTTACATCCTATGGTACTGTGGGGGTGTTGTGGTTTGAATATGCTTTGTATATCCTCCAAGGATTCATGTGTTGAAATTAAAGTCTCATTGTATGTTACTATTGGAAACTTAATCTGACTATTATGTGGAGAGTTTTGGTCTTTGGTAATTGACTAAGACTAGATAACATAAAACAGGGGGCTCCTGTGTTGTTGAATTCTGGTGGCTTTAGAAAAGGAGGGAAAGACACCACCCATGCTCTCTGTCTCTTGCCATGTGACACCCTGTACTGACATGAGATTGTGTCAACATGATTATCACCAACTGTGACCCTTTTACCTTGGACCGCCAGAACCATAAGCCAAAATAAAGTAGCCTGCTTCAGATATTTTTTAAAAAATAATAATGCAAAACAGATAAATATGGAAAATGGGTACCAGGCATGGGTTGTTACTTATAAGGAACATTTACAATGTGAATTTGGTCTTGGAATTGAGCTACTGACAGAGATTGAAAGATTTGGAATGGAAGGCTGAGAGAACCTAAAATACTACAAATGGAACATTACAGTGATGCTGGTGAGGGCTCAGAAGATGAAGATACTAGGGTAGTAGTTTCCAATGGAAATGAGGATTACAATGAAATTGGAGAAAGGTACATCCTTGACATGAAGTAGCAAAGAACATGACTGCACTGTGCATGCCGTAATACGTAATGGGAAGCTGAAATTTTAAAGGCTACACTAGTTTATTTGATGGAAAAAATTTCAAAACAACAAATCTTTCAACTGTGGCATGGTGATTATCAGCTTCTGTTAGTCATATTTACAGTGAAACTTGGAAACAAAAGGAAGCAGAACAAAAATATTTGGAAAATTTGTATCCTCACTAGGGAAGAAGCAAAGAAAAAACATCTAATGATGGGCCTGAGAAACCGCTTGCTGAAGATATTGACACAGGTAAAGTGGTCCAGTTGTTTTGCATCAGTCAAATGGAATAACATTGCTAGGACTTCTCAGAAATCTTTTAGACGTCTGCTTCTATCAAAGGCCCAGAGAACTTCCAGGGAGAAATGATTTCTGGGTTTCCCAGGTAATCTCCATTCATTCACTCATTGCCCAAAACTACCTTTTTATTTGTTTCCTTGTTTTCAATCTTAGAAGCAGTCTATGGGTATCACTAGGATTCAAGCAAACCTGGTGTTGGGGCAAGACCTTAGAATTCCCACTGTGCTCAGTATGCCGGTAGGCAGAAAGCAAGAGTTATGGTATCATGGCATCTTCCACTGAGACATCAAAGTAAAAGTTGAGAGTCCAAGTCAAATTCTGCCTCTAGAAAGGTCCTGACAGAGAGTCCTCAATGTGTAGATACGTGATAAAGCTATGTGAGTGAAACTGAGGCAGGGAACCTAGAAATGTATAGCTACATGTAACTTTCAACACTTACCTGGGAAAATCTTCAGGAAGCATGTACAATCAACCTGAGAAAATAATCATGTGGCCTTTGACCAGCAAAGCCATAGAGCAGGGTCTTTTCAAGGTTTGGTGGCCCATTCTATGCCATCATGTGCACAGGTACAAATATCTGCCGTGCTGCTTTTGTGTCTTTCTTTTTACCTTTCTACTTACCTATTCTTTCCTTTTGGAATATAAGTGTATATCCTGTACCTGTTTCATCATGATTGGAGGCAAATAGCTTGTTTACATTTTGTAGACTTACAATAGTGAGAAGTTTGCTTGGCATCTCAGAGGAGAGTTTAGGGTTGAACATTGGAATTAATGCTAGAATAAGTTATGACTCTGAGATTTTGGGGAATGGGTGTATTTTATTTTGCATTATGAGAAAGGCATAAACCTTGGAGTCCAGAGTAAAAATGCTTTGGTTTGGATATAACTTGAGTATGTCCCCTAAGCTTCATGTGCTGAAATTTTATCCCCATTTTAAGACATTAAGAGGGTAGAAACTTCATATAACTATGGGGCCTTTGAGAATGAGAAGTGTCAAATAAGATTATCAGAGTTCAACCCCTATTATTGAATACTTTGGGCTTTATAAGGATAGGAAGAAAGACTACAATGTGTGCACTTCCTGTTCTTCCTTTGTGACATCCTACACCATCTTGGGACTCTAGCAGCAAGTACTACATTACCAGGTCCAGTTCCTTGATCTTAGAACTCCAGAACTGTAAGCCAAAATAAACTTCTTCATAAACTACCCTGCCTCAGATAGTTTTTAATTATAATGAGAAATAGATTAACATAGGTGAGGAACTCAGCTTATTAATTATGAAATTTGGAAACAAATCATTCCATAACAATTGTCAAATGTCATCACACTGCTGGTAAGCGGCAGATCTCTGATTTGAATTCAGCTTTCTCTAACTTCAAAGTACAGGTCCTCTTCTTTATATTCTGTAATGTAAATTTGAATGGATTCAGAGTGAAGGGTATTAAGCTTAAGAAGATCAATTCATTTGAAGGATCAAAAGCAGTTCGTTGTTTCATTATAACAAATGACAGACAATTTCAGTTTGTCTCGTGATTTTTCCACTCCAATTTATTTCCAAAAAATATTTTCTTTTATGTAATGTAGAAAATCAATCTAAGTAATGATACCTATTTTTTTCTAAAATTCATTAATCTTTATAGTAAATTATTGAAAATCATTGTTTTCAGGTGATTTGTGGAATATTATTCCCAGCACATTTTATTAAAGATGGGACTCTAGTTGCTATTATCTCTTGCTATACAACTAGGTAGAAAGAATGGAGTAAAATTTCTTTTATTATTAATGGTTAATGCAGCAAGGCTGGTAAGTCAGAAAATGGGGGTTTCCTCAGAATTGTGCTACTGTCTTGGGGCAGCTAACAGGTGTCTGCTCTTATTTAAGTTGAAGTAGAGGCACTTGAGCCTCTGATTTGTGGCTCTGATTATATCTGTTCTACATACATACCATGTATCAAACACACTTGCTTTCACACACATGCAAAAATCATACTGGACATGGCACACATCTTGAAAAGATCCAGAGGACTGAGTGTTGAATACCAATTACCTAATCATTATGAGACTATACCTATGGAGTTCCCAAACAAAAACTCTTTGTGTATTTTCCTATATCATGTTGTTTACAATGGAGATATAGATTCAGGCAACAGTGAATTTGAATACCTCATGATGCTTACCCCATGGCTTCCAGAAAATCTACCTTGTCTTTCTAGGACCTGGTCAATTTACATGGATAAGGCTTGAGGATTAGGGATACAGTATTTATTTTCAAAGCATATTGAAGGCCTGTGTCAGTCATTGATAAACTGACATGGTCTTCTTTTTAAAGACAATTTATCCTTTTTTAATTTAATTATGTGGTGATTTACTTAAAAGGCTACCTTCCCCGTTGACATATATTCTATGGAATTATACATTGTGTTATTTTTTAAAAAATATTTGCATAGCTAATTCTTGATACAGTGTTTGACATATAGGAGTCGTAATAGGTATCTATTGAAAAAATGAGTAAATAAATGAAGCTTTATGATTTTCATGCTAAGAAGAGAAATGATTCAATATTTTCCCTCTTTGTTGAGTTGCAGTTCAAGGACAGGAAAATTTCAGCTGAAGGATTCTTATTCTTTTTCATGAATTCTGGTATGCTTAATTTTTCTTATATACTTTTGTCTTCAGTATGTAGTTAAAGAACATTCAGGTTAACTTGGTCTGCTGTTATGCTGAAAGTACATCTTAGAAAAAACTATGATCTTATTCCAAGATAGATTTTAGTTTTTTCAACAATTATGTGCCAAGTATTCTTGTAGGCCCTTGAGAAATATCCATCAACAATACAGGAAATAATCTTCCTTGTGGGATGGCAAAATTAGATTGAAAATATAAGTGAGTGGAATACTGCGTTTATTTGTTGGTATCCATTATTATGGAAAAAGAAAATGAGTAGAAAAGGTGAAAAAGATGTAGATTTGATAAATGCCAAGTAGAAAGCATAGCTCTCTCTGAGAAACTGCAATTTGAATAAAGATTTATGGGAGCTACTGGACTATGTCCCAAAATATTTGGGAAAAAAAAAAAAGACCAGACCATTACAGGCAGAAATAACTGCTCCAAAGAGGTCTTAAGGTGAGACAAATAAGAGGAGAATGGGGCTAGAGAAGAGGAAGGGAGAAGGTAAAAGCAGAAGGAGGTGAGGTCAGCCAGACAAGAGGTTGCATTTTATGGAACATTATCTTTGGCTTTTTTAAATTGCTGAATACTGTAATCATATTCTATAAGCTAATACATTTTTACTTCCAGTTATGCCATCAACTCTTTGGAGCAATCACTATTTCTTGCTGTAATTCCCAACTGCATCTGCCTTACAGAACATGACTGGCAAATCTTTGTTGAAGAAGAAATCATTTGGAATTGATTATGTGATTTTTTTTTACCGAAATAAAAAAAAATCAGATATCAAAAACTGATAAGCTAAAATATGTACTATTTTGTGATTGATAAGCTCCTTTTTATGCCTTATTTTTTTACTTATTTAAATAAATAAGCAAATAAATAACAGTGGGATGCATTACAATTCTGATTATACATATATACCACAATTTTTCATATCTCTGTGTATAAAATATTTTCTCTTCAAACATGTACTTTGGATAATGTTTGAAGAGAAAATGTCGATCACATTCCACCATTCTTGCTAATCCCCTGCCCTGTCCCTTTCCCTCCCACTCCTCTGCCCTATCTAGAATTCATCTATTCCTCTGATGCTCCCCCTCCCTATCCCATTATGAGTCAGCCTCCTTATATCAGAGAAAACATTTGGCTTTTTTTTTTTTTTGTTGGGTTTGGCTAACTTCAATTAGCATTATCTTCTCCAATGCCATTCATTTACCTGAAAATGCCATGATTTTATTCTCTTTTATTACTGAGTAAAATTCCATTGTGCATATATGTCACATTTTTTAATCCATTCATCCACTGAAGGGCATCTAGGTTGGCTCCACAGTTTAGCTATTGTGAATTGTGCTGCCATACACATTGATGTGGCTGTGTCCGTAGTATGCTGTTTTTAAATCCTTTGGGTATAGTTCAAGGAGAGGGATAGCTGGGTCAAATGGTGCTTGCATTCCCAGATTTCCAAGGAATCTCCATACTGCTTTCCATATTGGCTGCATCAATTTGCAGTCCCACCAGAAATGTATGAGTGTACCTTTTTCCTCACATCCTCACCAACACTTACTGTTGTTTGTCTTCATAATAGCTGCCATACTGACTGGAGTAAGATGATATCTTAGAGAAGTTTTGATTTGCATTTCTCTAATTGCTAGAGATAATGAGCATTTTTTAAATATATTTTTTGATTGATTGTATATCCTCTTCTGAGAAGTGTCTGTTCAGATCCTTGGCCCATTTGTTGATTGGGTTATTTGTTTTTTTGGTGCTTAGCTTTTTGAGTTCTTTATATACCCTAGAGATTAGTGCTCTATTGGATATGTGAAAGGTAAAAATTTGTTCCCAGGATGTAGGCTCTCTGTTCACCTCACAAATTGTTTCTTTTGCTGAGAAGAAACTTTTTAGTTTGATTCCATCCCATTTATTGATTCTTGGTTTTAATTCTTACACTATAGGTGTCTTATTAAGGAAGTTGGGGCATAATCTCACATGATGAAGATTAGGGCCTACTGTTTCTTCCATTAGACACAGAGTCTCTGGTTTAATTCCTAGGTCCTTGATCTACTTTGAGTTAAGTTTTGTGCATATTGAGAGACAGGGATTTAATTTCATTTTGTTACATATGGATTTCCAGTTTTCCCAGCAACATTTGTTGAAGATGCTATCTTTTCTCCAGTGTGTGTTTTAGGCACTTTGTCTAATATATGATAATTGTAATTTTGTGGGTTAGTCTCTGTGTCCTATATTCTGTACTATTGATCTACCAGTCTGTTTTGGTGCCAATACTATGCTGTTTTTGTTACTATTGTTCTGAAGTATATAGTATAAGGTCTGGTATAGCGATGCCACCTGCTTCACTCTTCCTGCTAAGTATTGCTTTAACTATTCTGGGTCTCTTATTTTCCAGATGAATTTTATGATTGCGTTTTCTATTCTATGAGAAATGCCATTTGGATTTTTATCAGAACTGCATTAAATCTGTATAGTGCTTTTGGTAGTATGGTCATTTTGATAATATTAATTCTGCCTATCCAAGAGTAAGGTAGACCTTTCCATCTTCTAAGGTCTTCTTTGATTTTTCTCTTTAAGGCTTTGTAGTTTTCATTGTACAGATCTTTCACCTCTTTTGATAAATTGATTCCCAAGTATCTTATTATTTATTTATTTTTTTAAGGTTATTGTGAATGGGGTAGTTTTCTTCATTTCCTCCTCAGAGGATTTGTCATTGATATATAGAAATGCCTTTGATTTATGGGTGTTGATTTTATATCCTGCTACTTTGCTGAATTCATTTACTAGTTCTAGAAGTTTTCTGGTGGAGTTCTTTGGGTCTTCTAGGTATAGAATCATATCGTCAGCAAATAGTGATAATGTAAGTTCTTTTTTTCCTATACAGATCCCTTTAATTTCTTTCATCTAATTTCTCTGGCCAGTGTTTCAAAAACTATGTTGATTAGAAGTGGTGAAAGAGGGCATCCCTGTCTTGTTCCAAGTTTTAGAGGGAATGCCTTCAATTTTTCTCCATTTAGAATGATGTTGGCCTGAGGCTTAGCATAGCTAGCCTTTATGATATTCAGATATGTTCCTGTTATCCCTAGTTTTTCTAGTGTTTTGAATATAAAGCAGTGCTGTATTTTGTCAAATGCTTTTTCTGCATTTATTGAGATGATCATATGATTTTTATCTTTAATTCTATTTAAGTAATTTATTACATTTATTGATATCCGCATGTTGAACGAAACTTGCATCTCTGGAATGAATCCCACGAAGAGAAGGAGAGAGAAAACTCAAATTACCAGCACACGTCATGAAAAAGGTGATATCACAACACATACTACAGAAATACAGAGGATAATTAGAAATTATTTTGAAATCTTATACTCCAATAAAATAGAAGACATTGAAGACATCGACAAATTTCTTTTTTTTTTAATTTTTTTAAATTTTTTTTTATTGGTTGTTCAAAACCTTACAAAGCTCTTGACATATCATATTTCATACATTAGCATACATTAGCTTCAAGTGAGTTATGAACTCCCATTTTAGTCATATGATTTGCCCAGATTGAATCAGGAAGATATACACAATTTAAACAGACCAATATCAAGTGATGAAATAGAAGACAGCATTAGAAGCTTACCAACCAAGAAAAGCCCAGGACCAGATGGATACACAGCCGAATTCTATAAGACCTTTAAAGAAGAACTAATACCAACACTCTTCAATTTATTTCAGGAAATAGAAAAAGAGTAAGCACTTCCAAACTTATTCTATGAGGCCGATATCATCCTGATCCCCAAATCAAGCAAAGACACATGAAAGAAAGAAAACCTCAGACCAATATCTCTAATGAACATACATGCAAAAATTCTCAATAAAATTCTGGCAAATATAATACAAAAACATATCACAAAGATTGTGCACCATGCCTTATTTTATAGAAAATATTTCAAAGATAATTCAGATAGAGCAATAGTGAAAATATTTCCACACAAGGGAGGGTGTGTGTGTGTGAGAGAGATTTTGACAGTTTGTAACATTATATATTAGGTATTTGTTTAATTGATTTTAAAATCCTTAAAATTTAGAAACTCCTAAGCTAAAATCTGGTTTGCCTTTTCCACTGGATTTATGAATATGATATAATCATAGACCTACCCAATTTGGATGGTCCAATTATCACCCACACTTTTGAAAAGAGTAAATAACTTTTTCCATTACTAGAAATATATTCAATGTTCACCATGACTAGAAAGAAACAAAGCTGATTATCAATATTGGGTAAATTGAAACAGAATAATCTGATATGTAGAAAAATTTTCATTTTAAAAAATATAAAGTATTTCCATATAGGCAAAATTTTCAATGAAATTGTAGTCATTTTCTTATACATAGATGCTAATAGAAATCACATGTTTATAAAAATAATAAATTATTCAGGAAGTTAATCTTTATAATATTACATGCTAAATTTTAGAATAACTGAAAAAGCTTCTTCTATAAAATTAGTTAATGCTAAGATGACTTAGAAATCTTATAATCATTTCAACGTTTCTTTATACTTGATAGATATTTTCAGATGTTGAAGTAATAAATCTTTGGCATGAATTACTATTTCCCTTGAAAAAATAAACATGTATCTAATTATTATGAACTGTATACATTTAAGTTTTGAAAAGTGTCACATAATATACATTCATATCTGCATAAAAAATTGTGATTAAAGATCTACAAATTACTTAAGACTACAATGTTTTTACCTTTGCACCATGAGTACTATAAATCTGAGATATTACCACACTAATTATTCTTGTTCTTAAATAGTAAAATAATTATTGAAGCAGTATTCTATTCAAAATGAAAATTGGATCCACCCTCCAGCACACTTAAATTAGGAGTCTTTTTTTTTCCATTTTTGTAAAATGTTCTACTTTTATCCTTTACAAATGCATATTGTACTATTAGAAATAGCAACTCCATTAACAGGAGATTCCATGCTAAGTAAGAATGTCATCAATGTGGTTATTCTGTCTGTGCTCAAAATCTAAAGGTCTCCATGTAGGAACTGTACTTCTATTAGAAAATGACTCTGCTGACATCATCCATCTAATCATGTACAAAGTGAATCAAGCTATCAATAGTTTGATGAAAAATTTCAGGAAAAAACAAAAATTTTCATATACTGTAGGACTATTCACCTATTCCCAGGCTGAAATGAATACTCCCTACTTAGGATACATCTCTGTGCTGAATGCACTTCTACAAAATATCTTTTAACATTACATTTCAACTCATTTTTCATGTTTCTATTGTCTTTGACAGTGGAAATTCCATAGCATTTATTTGGTACTCTCAGTTCCAGGAAAATCCTGGCATATTAATTAAATGTGCTCAATTTAGATTTGTTTCATGAATCAATCTGAGTTTTAAAACTACGTTACTTGTTTTTGTCCCATGGGTTTAGTATATGATTATATGAGATTTTATTTGGGCAACATTATTAATATTGTCATTCAGTAAGACAAACATATATAAAATGAATGTGCAAAAACTGCAATCTCATGGAGTTCAGGATCATTTCCCAGCTCCGGGGACAAAGCCTTTGGCCCTAAGGCTCCTGTTGTAGGGAAGAGAGAGGTAGAAGAGGCACAGTGACTCCTGACTGCATTGGATTCCTTCTGTTCCCTTTTCTTTTGGCAGCACTTATCATGGAACTCCAACCTGACTGCAAGGAACACTGTGAAGTGTAACAAATGAGATTGATATTTCTGTCTACTCACTTTGTCTGGGCACTGTTTTTTTTTTTTTTTCTTTAATGATCTAAGAAATATTTTCCCAAAGAGATTGCAAGCACCAAAGACAAATCTAACAACTTAGATTTTGTATCTCCTGGAGTAACAGAATAGTAAAAGATCTGTGGTAGGTAGTCAAATTGATTAATTTTTTTTGGTGTGGGGGCTCTAGACTGTAGTGGGACTAGTTAAATATCCATTTGTGTTTATGTTTTCTGGAAAAACAAAGAAGATACTAGAAATTTCTACATGACTGACATCATTTAATCCATGGTGTTCTTTTTGGGAGAATGGAGAGATTAGGATTTGGTTGAGATTTATCCCTAATTATCATTTCAAATAAATTTTCACATGTACATACTCGGGCTCCAGCCTTAGAAAGTAGCTTGAGTTGGATGTGCCCCAAGACAGTCTTTCTGAAAAAAATATTTTTCTAACTATTGTTCATACACACATTGTCTCAGAATAATGAGTAAGACTACCAAATTTTACAGAATCTACTTCATAGTTTAGGAATTGTTTGACAGCCCTACAAAGCTTTAGAACAAAGAAAATATTTCAGAGAAATGCAATTTGTATCATCTTATTTACATTGCAGGCTAACTTTTTATCTTTGAATCTTCAGTTTAGCATGATTTTGCTATCTCTATTTGGATATTCAAGAATATAACAATCATATGTTTTAGCATGTTCCTGGGGAATGACAATTGATTGGTTGTCCATGTAATATTTAGGATTATGTGCCTAACAATGCAAGTGACTTCTTCTGGACATAGAGGTTGAACACATGCTCCAGCATCTCTTGTGGTTATTATGAACATATGAGTTCCAAAGAGTGCACTGAGTAGGTGACACATGCCACTTTAAGGTCCGGCTCTCAGACTAACCAACCAATGAACATACACATTCTCCATTTTCCCCTGGCTGCTTTGAACAGGGCAAGTCCTACAGATGCACTGAATGGTCTACAGGCATCTCATTAGTTGGAAGAAGCCTGGATCCTGGATCCCAGAATCAGGGTTTGGAGCAATTCTGAAAATACTTGCATTATTCTTATGGGGAAGAGAAAAAAAAAACATAAATAAAAGAAAGAAAGAAAAATTACAGGGCTAACTCCTTGAGATTTTGGATTTTTTCTATAGCCATCCATAGCTATCTGAGCTGAAGTAACATATTCAATTAATTTTATTTAAATAGCTACTAGTAAACTACTAAATAGCATTTTCTTTTCTTTCTTTATAAGGAATTGGATACAAATGTTTTCCCCACCAATAAGCTACATCCAAGTTGGATCTATTTCTTTATTTCTTTCTCCTTCCTTCCTTCCTTCTTTCCCTTATTCTTTGTCTCCCCCACCTTTCTTTTCTGTCTCCTCCTCCTCCTCCTCTTTCCCTTCTCCTCCTCCTTCTCCTCCTCCTCCTCCTCCTCCTCCTCCTCCTCCTCCTCCTCCTCCTCCTCCTCCTCCTTCTTCAATTTCTAGCCATTAAACCCAGTGCCCAACATTTTTCCAGACAGGGTCTCATTAATTTGCCAAAATTGCAAACTTCCTGCCTTAGCCTCCCAATATAAATGTTGATTTCTAGTCTCAAACCTTACCAATTTAAAAAAAATCAGTATATTCCTTCAAATATCTTTCTCAGAGGCTCTCTGGCATTAAATTCATTAGGCTTATATTTCTAAACCTTCCTTGTGTAAGTGTACTTTGTACAAGTATCTTAATGTTTCCTATTCAAAGCACATATATATACATACACAGATACACTTACACATAACTGATTCTGTTGTTGACCATACAATCAGTTGTAAAATGAATTGAAGGTACTACATTAATGGTACCATTTGTAGATATAAAAAATATAACTCTTGTACACTCTTTCTTTCTTCTTCCCTTTCTAAAAAATTCTTCTGTATTTAGAATAGAAGCCCAAACTGGGATGTAAATTTTTGAATTGATTATATATAAATAATAATTAAAATCGTATAATTGACTATTAACCACAGAATTGCTTGAAATTGCCAAGGCAAAAACTGTAGAGAAGAAAGATTAGATCTGAGCTTTGGAACAATTCCAAATACCAAGTCCAAGGAGAATAAGCTGAGTATACTCCCCACCCTGCCTAATCTCCCCTAGACAGGGTATGATCAGAAGACAAAGATGAAAGGAAAGATACATAGAGAAGTTTAATAAGGAATAGAGTTGGGAAAGTTGCCCAAGATCACAACAAAGATGTGACCATTGGCTATGGTAGCAGGAAGGTCAAAAGAAGATACTTTTTAAACTCAATTTTAACTATACAAAGCTACCTCAATCTTCATGAGTACACTCTTTCATGATGGAAGGTTTCTCATTTTCCATAGACCAATTTTACTTTAATATTTTATACTGTTTTTTTTTTTTTTTTTTTAGTTTTTCCATTGGACTGTTCTCCTCAGTGGAAATAAATAAATAAATAAATAAATAAATAAATATTATCTTTTGTCAATTATCCACTATCTTCTGTCATTAAAATTAAGTACACAAAAAAACAAAACTATGATCCCAGTTTTATCATGGTGGCATGTAATTATTTGTAGTTCATCTCCACCTTGAGGAATCAGTAGGATTTCTTCTTAGTGAAGTAGGGGCTTAGGCCACCAGCAGAGAATGAGGGTTTGGTGAAACTCTGATAATTTAAAGAATGAAATAGAACACAAAAGATCTTAGGGACACCTAAGTGAAGACACTTTAAACAAGTCACAAATATTCCCTTTTACTGAAATTCAGAGTGTTTAAAGAATGAAATAAAACTTTCTTCCTTGTCACTATAAATGTGTGTGAATGTATGTGTTATTATAAGGTATTTTTTCCTCAATAGTCTTTTTTTAAAATTTTTTACTTCAGAATCTAAAGTAACAGAACAACAAAAATTACTCATCAAATTAAACTGGCATTTAAAATCAAGTTACTTAAAAAGATGTGGTGAATCAGAGGTGTCATTCCAAAAGAAAAATCATTGTATCTCTAATTATATGCCTTAATTAATTAAATTGCAACTGAAATCTGTTATACATAGAAACTGAATAAATGAATTAACACACAAATCAAATCAATGAAAAGCTTTGGTCTTTTTTGATGTCACTAAAGAGGAATAGACATTATTTCTACAAAGTGAAATAATCATTCATGACCAAAGTTTCCTATTTTAATTTTAATGTTAATATCATATGTTTTATTTTTTATATATATTTTTTCTTTTAGCATTAGAAATGTAGATAATATGGATCTTCAGTAATGCAATGTTGAACTTGATCTCAGTTTGTATATGAAAATAGTGATGGTATTAGAATATACAGCCAGTAAGAAAGTGTCAGATCTTCACTTGTTATCGGAAAAAGCAAATTGCATTTTTTTCTATATGACCTTGTCTACTCTCTTTACCTTTTTCCAACTACTTAGGATGCCAAGGCAGTTGGATGCTTCAATGACCTCCTTTTTTTCTCTGTCTCCTCAAATGTTCAGCCAATGGAAGTTTCCAACAGGAGGTTTAAAAGTGAAAAGAGAGGTCAGAAGAATGAGTTGGCTTCATTTGTTTGGTTATTTATATATATATATATATATATATATATATATATATATATATATATATATATATATATTTTTTTTTTTTTTTTCTCTTCAGAGTCTTTCTTTTTACATTCAACATATTTTTTCAACATTATTAAACACTCCCTACACTTATTTTTTAAAAGTTTGGTATAATAGTTTCCATTTTTATTAGGCCTAGAGTACTACATTATATGTTATTAAACACTGCTCATACTTTGTAAACTATTCCTTTATCAAAATTTCTTCAAATGGCCAGAAGGAGAATATTATATGCTTCTGTTTCAGACCTTGAACTGATACAAACTGCTCTCATGAGAAAAAAAAAATGAATGGGGAGAAGATTGGCTGCCAGATGATAATATTAGAATTTTTAAGAACTTTGGGTCAGATTTGGGACGGTGCATACATGAAATGAAGTTTAAGATTCAATGAGACAAAAATCCTTGCTTTTCTAGGTGACTTCAGGATAATGGGAGGCCACAGAGTGTGAAGGGATGGAGCTCAGAGGTCTGCCAAATTATTTTTGACTAATTAAAAATTTAATTAAATCCTAGGACTGTGACAAGATAAATATACTATGACCCTGGAGCATCTTGTAGTACCAGAAAGTAAAGGAGTGTTCAGCAAACAAAAGGACAAGGACATGTCAAAGGGATACAGGAAGCCAGCCCATGCCCCTTTGAAAGCATTCCCAAAAGACACAGAGGGAAAATTTTAAAAACAGAATAAATGATAATTAACATTATATTGGATTATAACCCAAAGCAAAAATAAATAAACATGAATCTGGGCTGTTATGAATAAAGGATTGAATAAATAAATAAATGAGTGATAGAAGATAAATATTTTCTGTAGAAGAATACCCCAGAAACCACAGAATAGACAGACACATCCCCTTTTTTAGGAGGAAGAGCTTAGTTCCCTGACCTTCTCTTGAAAGAGAGCAAGACTCCAAAATTCCCAACCTCCTTAGTTAGCCATGCAATTTGATTTTTCACTGAGAACATTCAATGGATTTTCCAAGACTAAACACTTGTTCCTGCTAAATTCACAGCCTCGTATAATTTTTGTTTATATTGATGACTCTTAGTGTGCTGGTGGCCGCAAGAAATACACACACACACACACACACACACACACACACACACACCTTTTTCCTTATGTTTTTTTCTCCAGGGTGTGTGGGGTGAACAAGCAGTAGTTTTGCATATTCCATTGATTTCTGTAGACAAATATGTGCCTAACAGTTCATCTTCAAAGATGCATTGACTACAATTTTATCTTCTGGCTTTAGAAGGTAATAGGATGGTCTCTTTTTGTACATGGAAATAAGAAAAGTTTCCTTCTATTACTCTCTGGTTGGTTCAGACACAAGTCTTAATCTAACTGAAGAGACTTGTTATTCCCAAGAAAACTATAAAGGAACAATTTCCCTTTTTGCTCTCAAAGAACTCTAGGAAATGACTGTCACACATATTCTGCAACCAGGAAGAAGAGGAAAGCAACATGATCTTATAAAGTAACTGTTTTCTTAATGCAATTTACTAGATACCAATTTGTCCTGGGGGAAGTAGTATATATTTCTAGCATTACACTATATATTTTTGAGAAAATAAGGTCCAAAATATTTTATACAAAACAGGGTTCCTTTTGAGGTATATGTGGAAACAGCTAAGTTGATTGAGAAGTATTAATATAATTGTAATCTTATATTTCAGTGAACCAAACAGAGCCAAGGTGGCATGTGAAGTCGTTCTGTATCCCTGCTGTTAGAGCAGTCATGCACAGAGGAGCAGGGAAAGCATCACTCTTACTAATAGGATCTTAGAGGGACTTACTTCTAAAGGAAATTGATTTTAGAGGGAAACATGTCAAGTTCTTTTATTTTGAGAAACTTGCTACTCCAGCAAGCCAAAACAGACCAATCAAGACAAAATATGATCTAAAAATTCTGATACAACTTCTAAGCAACTCAAGTTTGCAGACTGAAGTTTCAATTAATGAAAAATATTTCAAGTAAGGAGGATTAAATAAATCTCTGATGAAACAAATCTGTTTGAGGCCTGAGGTTAAATGCAAGATGACAAAATGTCAAAAAAATTTTAAAATCCACAAAAAGTCTCATCGAATTGTTAAATTAATTGTAATTCTTAACTAAAAATATCTCTTCATGTGGCTGGGGTCATGGCTCAGTGGTAGAGTGTTTTCCTAGCAAACACTGGGTTCAAACCTCAGCACCACATAAAAATAAAATAAAGATATTCAGTCCACCTACAACTAAAAAATTTAAATATATATATATATATATATATATATATATATATATTTAAAAATTTAAAATATATATATATGTATATATTTTTAAAAATCTCTTCATTAGTTGTTTCATCTGATTAAAAGTGAATGGAAACAAACATGCTTAAGCATTTAGGATTGCTCTGAAGTACCACACATTGGGGTGACACAAATTCTTTGGGTAAGTTGCAACAGTTATTTGGAATGTCAACAATTCAAAGGAAGTAAGGCAGATAAACAAAATATTCTTAGCAAGAGCTTAGACTTAAAACTCAAAATTAGTCAACAAAGAAACAAGTTTCTCATTGTTCTGAAAATGTTGCAATTTTTACATTACTTTTCACTATTTGATTCTATTCCTATAATATTATACACATACCCTTTCTAATGATCAAGTGTTGATTATCCTTAAAAAATTATTTTTTAGAAAGGATCTCCTTAAATTGTCCAGGCTTGTAATCTTCCTGCCTCAACCTTTTGGTATTACAGATGTGCACCAACTCTGCCCATGCTTATTAACTCTCCAATGGATTTCTAAAATTATCTTGCTCCCTCGTTTCTCACAGTTATTCATTTGACATGTTTCTGTTTTCATCTTGAAATTGTATTGATAGCTATATTTTTGTCTGCCCAGATTTAGAATTTCATTCCATTTGGCATGGGGGGGATGAATCCCCATCTCCCATAGCTAATGAAACTGTAATTTAAATTTATTATTTTTTTATTTTAAATGATTGGTTGGATGCTGCAGTGCCATCAGTGTTATCTGAGGTGTTTAAATGGAATTTAACAGTTTAATATATTTTAGTAATAATCTAGTAGTGAGTTGGGCTGTCAGTAGATGTGGGCCTATAGTTATGTAATCTTATGAACATAGCTCCTTCTTCAGTGAAGGCAGATACTTTTTTTCTAGAGGAAAGAGAACACTTAGGAGATAAAGCTCATCCATGGAGGTGAATAATGGTAAAGTCTGGAAGCTAGACAGGGTATGAACTTCCAGCTTGATTACTTACTAGTGAGATTTTGAGTGATTTCCTCATGAAATCCATCAGTGTCCCTTTTGAGCATTACTGGATTCTCCTTAAACTCTATCTCAAGTTACTGTACAAAGATCCTATGTTACTACAAAGAACTAAAAAATATGATAGAACTTCCCTCTAATATTGGGAAGATAACACCAGATGTTATTTTACAAAGTCTCCTGAAAATCCCCTTGGAATATGACTGTCCTTTTGTCAAAAGGTTCAGCTCCTAAGGCTCTTTCACATTCAAGGCAGCACTCACACCTCCTGTGGTCTCCCTCAATGCAGCTCCTTTTCAAATGTCTGTAATTGTTTTCTCTCAAAGCCACTGAATTCTGTCTTGGTCCACTTGTCTGTTTCTCTGATTTCATGTAAGCCATTTAGCCTTCTTTTGGTTTTTTCTAATTCTCTTCCTCACACTTCATTTTAGCACTCAACTGAGCAGAAAAAGCTGAATCAAAGAGTATTGTAAGATACGTAGAGGAAGCAAATGAATCATCCTCCTTAGGAAAGAGGGGAGCATTGTAAATGTTTATGTATGTAATGTCATGTCCTGTTGTATTTACTGACTCAATATCATGACCTCATCTATAATCGCAATCATATATACAGTCTAAGAATGCGATCAAGGTTTTAACTGTGATGATGCATATAAAATACTTTACAATGCTCCTATTCAAAGGGATCAATAAATGTTAGTTTTATGATATTATGTTCAATAAGTTGTATGGATTTAGTGGGCATTTCCTGGGCAATACAGTGAGTCTTTACTAGGCATAATGAGATCGCCCCTTGGCAATTACTTTCAACTTTATAGAAGTCATCTTCATCCTTTGTCTTTGACCATAATTTCCCAAGTAAAAATAATCAAATTCTTAGCCAATTCAACACACTTGTGCCTCTCTCATAATCTGTTATTGCACTTGAAAAATAATTAAACAAAGTAAAAATATTAAATACAAAATTTCCTTTTGAAAGGTACATGAACTTTGCATCCCTGTCCTAATATTTGTTGACCATAAAGTCCCAGGGGGTGATTTATCCTCTTATCGTTAACACACTGAATTATATTTTTAAATTTTGCATTGCCCCAAAGCTCAGTGCCTATCCAAATTGAATGCCTGGAGAAATGTTTCCATTTATAGGTTACTGTTAAGCTTCAAGTACAGAATTTATTCCAGGTACTAACATAGACTATGCATCCAAGGCAACGTAGGTTAAGACATTTCTTTAAATTGGACTAAAATGGTTAATTCAGTATGTTCCTGTAGATTCAGTGACTATGGTTTCAGAATTTCTGCTAAGGTGAACAATATTAAAGTGCATTGAAATATGTAGAAAAATCCCAGCATCAAAAACAATACTTTCTCCAGACATGTGCCCATGTGAATAGGTAATATATACAAATAGTTCTATATTTCTTTTTTCTATTTCAGAAGACATATTTACACCAATTTCATGGCTTGTATAGCTTGATGATTGTGCATGGTAGATGATATATTGGATAGTATTGCAGGTACAGTTTCTCTACACTGATAACCTGAAATGAAATGAAATATCATTTCCTTCTAAATGCAAAGAACTAAATATATCTTCCATTCTAATTGCTAATGTACTTTAATAAGGCATGAAATCTATTATCTAGGAACTCTACAAGTATGGTTCAAGGTACAAATAATCCATGTCCCAATGTTTTATTATTTAAGAAATATTATCTGATTGCAGTAATAAAAGAATTGTAACTTGAAATACTGATTTTATTCATTACCTTTATTAGAATGGGAAATGATCTTGTTTAAATAAAATGTACTATAAATTAAGAAATTATATCCAATGCTGCTCAACAAAGCAAATGTTAGTTAAATAACTATTTTACAATAAAAATAGTTATGTCATTAAAAATGCTTCAAATAATAGTAAATAAACATTTATACATTAAGTGAAAATCCATATTTGGCTTGTTTCAATTAAACCAAAAGCTCTAAGGCCAGTGAAATTCAGCCTCGTTCTCTTACTTTCTGTATTATTGATGCACATTATAAGTTAATTTTCATTTCATTGGAAAATATATATCAAAGTAACATGAAAAAATATCTGAGTCCCAGCCTATATTTATGTCTTAAATCTTGATTAAATTACCCAGGCTTATAACCCTGATGTATTTTGTCTTAGAACCTTTCCAAATAAGCTTGTATGGTGTTAGAAAAATGCAAGAAGAAAATTTTGTCTGTTTTCTGTTGAATATGAGCATCAAATTGTCTATGCAATAATTGATTTGATTAATCTGTCCTCCCATCATTAGTCAATTACATAACTGCTTTCTGCCAATAATATTCTTAATCTCTAAAAATTTAACTCTATGAGGAATGACCACACATGATACCTCACCACACTGAACTGTATGCTGCAAAATATTGTCTTTACCACACAAGTATAGTGCTGAAGAGACCAAGCAATAGCCCAGCATGTAAAATCTCATTAGCAAGTATCTCCTGGCATTGGCCCATGTGACCAGGGAATTTCTCCAGTCAACTATGGACTTTCAGCTAACAAATTAGAAAAGGGAAAACATGGCACAGAAAATATGCATATTGTGGTCCCATTTCTGAAGTATAAAATCCAGCTTCAGATTTGAGATCAGGGATTGTGTATTCAAAAATGATAAAGGAAACAGTTTTGCATTTAGTACCAGTTCTTCCAGTTCTTCCATCCTGAAGGGAAACTATACAGCAATTTGCAGCAACATTCATAACAATAGTGCCCTTTCTCTATAAGTTGTCTGTTCTGGAACTCATTCAGAAACTTAATTTATTCTTCTGTTTTATTTTTAGTGACTATCAATTACTGTTGTCACAAAATTCATGGACTAAGACCTTAACAATTTGCTTTATTTCCTACATACAGTGGACCTATATACAGTGGCTTTATTTTATTTTAGAACATATTGGAACACTCTGTTTTTTGAGTCCTTGGTATTGACAGACTAGCATGTATCAACCAAATGGACCTTGTGAATTAAATAAAAGTAAACGCTTAGGCAAGGAAAACAATTAATTTAATGAAAGGAATTATCATTATTTAGACTGGAGAAAAATCTTTTTTAGAATTGAATGCCAGAGCTGGGTCATTCAACTTGTGTCCAGAATTATAAAAATGGTTGGTTTTTCTTTAGTAACAAGCAGAACTTTGGCCACAAAAAGGTAGGATGTGTGCACAAGGGCAAAGTAGTGGGACAAAGCAGAAGCCAATTTCATAATTTGAACAGATTTAGTTGCAGTGTTTTGGCAGTGTTAAAAGAAAGGGAGATTGATTGGCTGGGATACTTTTTTAAAAGATCTCACCATACTCTAAGCAGGAGTTGGAAAATCAAGTCACAGAGGATCCTTTGGGCCTCCACAGGAGTTTGTGGTCTTTCTCTCTAGAAGGTAGTCATTAATATGATTTAGCTATGATGATTCCCAACTGCCGCAGTCTGGCTGGGCACAAAATAACCGAGAGGTCATGAGCTACTTGTAGGTTCAAATAGGAACTACTTTATTCCCCAACCCCATGGGAACACTCCAGAATTCCACCGAAAAACCGTGAGAACCAACGGGAACTCAACGGAAACTCCTCGAGAACTCAACGGGAACTCAAAAGTAGAGGGCACCCGAGGTAGCAGGAGCCGCCCTATTGCCGGACAGCAGAGGTCTACATACACAACTGAACACACAGCTTGTTTCAATTTAGCATCATCCAGTTACAGCAATCAGTCATTATCTTAATATTTATACACAGTTTAGTTAAAAACTTAACAATCATCTTAATGGCTTGCTGGCATCACCTCTCAACCACTCCCTCTGGCAAAATGCCAGGCGCCATCCTGACCTGGCCGTGGCTCCCAACACCCAACAAAATATTTCTTGCCTTCAAAATCTGATACTTCAGGAGTGCTTGTGACTTCCTCATACTCAGGTGTTCAAAGCTAGATAAATAAAGGCAGTCAGTGTATAGAATCATATTATACTCATGGAGAAGATTTCTGATGATAAATGGGATAGAAGGTAGAGGCAGTTCCCAAGAGCTGAAAGCCCTAGCTCAGAAATCATTCCTTATGTTGACTTAACTCCTACTGGTAAAATTAGGACACTCATCTGCTTATTCAACATAGGCAAAGATCAAAGATATGTATCTGTTTGTGCATTTTTAAGTGTGAAAGTAAGATTTATATGTATATTAAAATAAGATAAAATCCCATTTGTTTGGGATGATTCAATATTTTTCTTCCTGAACTCAAGAAAAGTAAATGATTTATATGATTTTCCCCATTATGGGGCCTAAAGAAGAAGAAAGCAGTCTATTTCCAAATAAAAGAATACAGTGTGATATTTATGCATACGTGTGTGTGCATGAGTTCCTGTACATATTTTATAACTACATAATGGCATTGCTTATCTCCTATTCAATAGGAAATAAAGCTTAGTATTCTTCATTAATTTAGCTGCTACATGTCTATTTCCTTCATTATTCTAATGTCAGGTATCTTAGGTAGGTAGCTCTGTCTTGTTATGGGGAAATAAATTTGAACTTATTTTAGAAAGAGAAGAATTTGGTAGCTGCCTAACTATTCTGATCAATTAAAATCCTGATCTAAAATAGAAATGTATTTTTAAAGCAGTTGTTGAACTTTTTTATCCCATAACAAATGTTTAGATTAACTATAAACTCTAGTCCAAAAATAAATTCACATGTTTAAAAGGCTTCTGATCTATAGAAATAAATATATGATAGGCTATTTTCTTTAATTAGTGAGTCAATTAGGCATTGATTATAACACTATAGTATCATTGCAAGTTTTATTGTCACCATTCTGGCTTAGAGAGCTTTTTGGCTTCCTTAAATGTTGCAGCAGTTCTCTTTGGTTTAATATTTGGAATTAATTTCTGAAATAGCTTAGACAGGCTAACATTCAGGCTTTCGTTTCTCTAAATCTGATAGGATGAAAAAATAAATAGCTGAAATATTCTAGAGCTATATTACAGGCTTCAATGATCACAAGGGTCTATGATTCATTCCAAAGTAAAGTTTCTCTCCTAATATGTCTGATGTATTGCTTTTATTGGCAATTTTCATATCTGAGCTGGTGACCCTGCCATTTGTTTTTATTGTTATTGTTCTTTTTGTGGCAATGATAAGAAAACTACTTCAGGCCCTCTGGTTGTTTATGTCTGCAGTCAGCTAGCAGTGCTGCTGTTATCCTTTGCAAGGTTCTTTTCTTGCCAATCATTTTTTGGATACCTGATTTCTGAGCAGATGCTGTTTTTAATCTCGTCTCATGTTAATTTTAAATATTTATTCATCATATGTTTCCAGTATCCAGTAAACTAGGAATAGGTTTTTGTGTTGTGTTCATTGTTCCCATTGAATTGTTGTGTCATGATTTACATGTCTGTCTCCTTCAAAGGACTTGGCTCAAAGATGGTAAGGGTTGATATTTTGTCATCTCTACAGAATCAGAGTATAAGCAGTGAACCAAGCAAATTTTAAACATCCAGTGGCTTTTGATTGAAGGAATAAGCAATAATAGAACATGACTTCAGAAGCAGCATTTTAGTGGCTAGCAATGAAAGAAATTAAGTACAGCAGAGAATGGATTGGCACTGTATCAGTGGTTTGGAGAGAATTACATAGAAAAGAATTATCACTTTTCAGAATCAGCTTGCCTACTCTTTCTTAGGTTCTTTAGATAGATCTGACTAGAATGTGTGTTGTGGTACCTTCCCTGTTCTTTTTATTTTTCGAGAATACTCATCCACATGCATGTTTGACCTACTGTATAGGCCTGACTGCTTTTCCATGGTTCATTGCATTCTTCTGTCTTTGTAGTCTTAACTTGTGTCTCATTTAGGACTCTCTCTTTATTTCGATCATGCCTTTGATCTTTTCTCCAGCACACTGAATTCACTCTGATGCATTTACACCTACTCCCACTCTATTCTAATTTGTTTTACTGCTTCGCATTTTTTCTTTTCTTTTTTCTTTTCTTTCTTTCTTTCTTTTTTTTCTTTTCTTTTTTTTTTTAATCTCCACAAAGGTTAAAGTCAGATTATAGAGTCTGGGGAACTACTACATGTATCTAGATTTTTTTCTAAGCTAGAAGGCCAAGAGGATGGCTCTGAACATATATGTAACCATGCTTTGTTTTATCTAAAGCTTGGGGCCTATGTGCTTGTGAAATGAGCCCTGTGTGTTTTCTTTATTCCAGAATCCCCATGTGTGCTGAGTTAATGAACTGTGTTCAGTCTCCAACATTTCTTTTCAAACCTGCAAAACTTGTCTGCAGGGTTACAAGAAATATCAGAAAAAAATTATAAATATAGAACCATAATTTCAGGAAGATCTCATTAGTTACCTGTATATATTGTGTAGCAATTAATTGACAAGATCCTATACAACTTCCCAGACATCGGTGAAATGCTTATGAGTGCTCAAGTCAGAGGATACAAGAACATTTTCAGTTGTACTCTTTATCTTGCTAGGTGACCTTTGGCAAGGTGCTAAAGTTCTGTATACTTCACTTGCTTCACAGGATTGATAAAAAAAAAAAGTATACACATTTCAATTTATTGGCTATCACACACTGACGGCTCATTAAATACATTTACCATTACTATATTTATTTTTACTGCTACAAAATGTTCTTTTTTTGACACATAAGAAGTGTGTATACTTGTGAGCTGCCATGTGATTTGATTCCTGTATACTTTAGGTAATTATCAATTCAGGATAATTAGGACATCAGGCATCTTAAACCCTTGTCATTTCTTGGTGGCAAAGATGTTCAGATCCTCTCTTTTAACTATTTTGAGATATACTATTCATTGCTATTAACTGTATTCAATCTCTCCTTCCATGGAACATTGCAACTTACTTTTCTCATCTAACTGTAGCATGGTAACTACTGACTGACAACACTCCCTTTTTCTCTCCTTAGCCTCCAGCAACTAACATTCTACTATTAATTTCCATGAGATTCAGATCTTATATGAATAAGATCATACATTATTTCTCTCTGTGTACCTGCCTTATTTCATTTGACATAATGTCCTCTAGGTCCATTCTTCTTTTTTTATTTCCCATATTTTATTGGTATATTATAATTATACATAATATAACTATGTATGTTGTACATATGAATATATAATGTTACATATCCATACATGCACACATATAACTTTTTTGTAGAATGAATTTGTGTACTTTGATATACATAAATGGGGTATAATTTATCATTTTTCTGATGGTATATATTGTAGAATCCCATAAGTCATGTAGTCATATATGTATATAAGGTAATAATGTCTGTTTTGTTCTACTATCCTTCCTATCCCGTATCCCCTCCCCTCCCCTCTCTTTATTCCCCTCTACCTAATCTAAAGTAACTCTCTTCTTCCCTATTGCTCTCCCACCTAATTGTGAATTAATATCTGCATATCAGAGAAAACATTTGGCCTTTGGTTTTTGGGGATTGATATATTTTGCTTAGAATGATAGTCTCTAACTCATTAATTCTTCTTTTTCTCCTTTTTTGGATGTCTAGTATTCCTGTGTGTGTGTGTGTGTGTGTGTGTGCGCGCACGCGCACACATGCACACTACTGGTTTTTGTGTGTTTATTTTGTGTCCCACAAATAAACTTAAGTCATTTAATAACCACAACATTACTTAAGTCATTTAATAACTTCTAAGAGAATTCATTAACATCCAACTTGTCTTACAAGAAATCATAAAAGGAGTTCTCCAAATTTCAAGAAAATAATGCTAATGTGTATCATGAAAATATCTTAAGGGAGAGTTAGATTATGATACAATAGTAGCAGGGGACTTGGGACACCCCGCTTTTAGCAATGGACAAATCATCCAGACAGAAAACTCAAGAAAGATACAAAAGTTTCTTAAATTATTTTCTAGGCTTATTCTTAAGGCAATTCCTAGCCAACTGTAGTCACACTTGCAAGAAATACACTTCTAATTCCAAAGAAAAGCTCACAAGCTATAATTGAACAATTGTGGTGTCATAATGTTGGACAAATATTGATGTTCCTGAAATCAGAAGTCTTTAAAATAATCAAAGATTCTAAGCGATTAATAGTCTTCCTTCTTTGCCCAAACTTTTTCTAAAGTTTGCTTCTTTAATAACAAAACAACAAACCCTGTTTTCCTGTTGTTTGAACATAATTGGAACTTTTACTACCTGAATAACTCTGTTTTAGCTAAACTCTGCCCTCTTGTAAGCCCCATTTTATTACATCAAAATTGACACCTCAAAAAGAAAATAAACGATAACTCTGCAAGTTGTGGGGCTCATTCCTTTTAAGAAGATGCTGTTCTTCATCTTTGCTTTTCATTGGCTAAGATGAAAGCTGTGGTCTATTGAGACCATTTTCAGGTATGAATACACCAGAGAGAGAGGCTTCATCCCTGGTGAGTTCCATTACTTTAAGTTCATTGTCTTCTCAGCATCCATTCTTTCTTCATGCTGCATTAACTTTGCATAGGGTGGATTGATCTCCGCTAGCATGGTAGCAGGTTCCCCATTGAAACCAGGACTCCCTTATCCCTGCCTTCTCATAATACTTCAGACAGCCCAGGTCAAAACTAGTCAGAACACTGCTCTTCCCTGAACCCAGAAATCTATTCAGGAAACTTTCAATCAGTAAGAAAGTCTGACATTTATTTATTATTCTGATTTTAGTTTATTTTTATTCTTTAAATTAAATGTATTTTAAATTAGTGTATAAAATGAAATCTATACATATTAATGGGTAACCTGATGTTTTTATACATGTACACATTGCATAATGTTTAAATCTGGTTACACAAATATATTTCATCAAGTATTTATTATCCTTTCAAGTGAAAATATTTCAAAATTCTTTAACAACAAGTTATTGCTATCACCCTACCATTAAAATAACATACCAGATTCACTTGCTTGTATCTCCAATTAACGTAGACACCAGAGAGGAACCTTCTGCATCCCTCCCTCTTACAAGCTCTCTTCAGCCTCTGCTAACCATTATTTTAGTCTTCACTTCTATGAGATCAGCATTTCGATCCCAGAGGAAACTGCTGGAAGAAAATGGAGCATCTGACCCACCTGCTGGCAGCTATGCTAGGAACCAAAAGGGAACCAGCTTTAGAGTAGACTCGGACTGTTTGTGCAAAAAAACAGAAAATCTGAAAGAAACTGGGACCAAAATGATCTTGTTGAAACACTGGATCTTCAAGTGACATGACCAAGTGGTTCATTTCACTGTTCATAACATGTGTAATTAGACATTTTCTTTACTATGAAAAGAATCAAACTGAAACACTTTCATTGGGTGACCTATGCATGAAGTTACCACCGAGGACCATAGCACAGTCACTGTGCTGTAAGTCAGAAAACTAAGTGATCATAGTATTTGTTAGGAGAAATCCTGATATCTGAGAACTTAGAAGTTATTTTATTAAAATTAAATCTAGTTTGCACAATGTAGATTAGGCAGCTGGTTCATGAGTACCCAAAATATTGCTTGAATGAGATCCAGATACATCTTGAGTCAGGTCCAATATCTTCAGAGATTAGCAAGGCGTGGTAAACCTAAGCCTGGTAGTATTGGTCCCAGTCAAGTAACTTTTCTTCAAATACAGAAACTTTGCAATAGCACTACATTCGTAGATCTCAAGTATGTTTCAGAATCCTAAATCTTTCTCACAAGATTGATTTGTGAAACATAAAAGCCACACATGATAAAGTATCCCTATTCAAGGTCTTTTGATGACCTTCTATTATTTTCAACAATAGCAGTAGAGTCTTGTAAAGGATATGTAAAATGCCACCCAAACTGATCTGCACTTAGATCTCTAAATTCATCTCCTAAAATTCTTCTCTACATTTATTTATCTCTAGCCTTGTTGGCCATCTCACTTTCATAAACTTGCCATAGACACTCCTGACATATACCCTATCCCCTGGTTACTCATTTGCCTAGAAGGTAGTGGCCATCAATATCTGCATGAATCTCTGTTTTACCTATCTTTTAAAGTCATCCTCACAATAAGAACTTTATTAACTGCTTTTTCCAAAGTAGTAGATGCTCTCCTTATCACCACATTTATTCCCCATACACATACATGGACACCGTATCAATACTACTGATTTATGTTTTTCTTTGTTCTTAGTATTTAGCATAGTTTTAAAATAGCTATTTATTTTATCATAATTATCTATTTAAGTATGATTTTCATGCTCGTGAAGGAGCACCTGCATTGGAATTACCATCCCCTTATTCTGACTCTTTCTTTATGCACTGCCACCACTCAATGCTAGTACCAGCTGTGTTTCCCCTGGCTGAGAGTCACCAACAAGATTCATTCCCAAGTCCAGCCAGAAGCCTTATAAGCAACACAAAAGAAGGAGAGCTTTTATAATTTTTAGCCCTTGCTCTAACAAGTGTATAACTCAAGAAGACATGGAAAAAAGTACAGGTTCGCAAGAGTACCAGATATCCATTCTTATCCAGGTTTCATCAACTAGTGAAGAAAATTTTTTCATATTATATTAAGGTTTTTTTGTATTTTTTGTAACAGTCTGCCTAAGAGACAGTGTAGCTTATCCCACATCAACCCAACCCATTTGGACTTGGTCAAATATGGGAATGCAAAGTACAGGGAGATAAAACTGCAAAATAATTACCAGGCCTATGGAGGCATAGTTAGGGTGGCCTAATGATCTAATTCTGGATATCTGATTCTACATCACCAGTAGAGAGAAACAACTTTGTATATCATACAATTAGAGGACTAAGTATTGATCTCTTTAATACTCTTTCAGAATATAGCATTGACATGATTTGAAGAGTAATCACATAAGGTGAACCCAAGCACTACTTATTACGACACAATTGCCTGATTCATGCAAAGGACCACACTCTTGTGAGAACTACAGAGAAGGTGGGGCCCTCGGACTCCAACACAGTGTGTATTGTGACAAAAAGTCATTATCAAAGAAGTAATGAGAAAAATATGTTACAAAACCCACTTGTAATTATATTAAATATCTCACAGCAATCTGATATCCCAGAACAAAACATAAAGACAAGGTTGTTCCCTAAAAAGGCCCTGACAGACAAGTAAGAAAGACATCCAACCTAACAGACACACAAATCTCAACATAGAAAGTATGTGTGTGTGTATGTATGTATATATATATATATATATATATGAAAAATCAAGGCATCATCACTCCTCCTAAAGTTCATAGATTATATCCAATAAAACTATCCTTTAGAATCATAAAAGAAATAAAGACCTTTAAGATAAGCATAAAGGAATATAAAACCACTAAGCCTACGTTGCAGAAGATGCTTAAAGCAATCATATAAATACAAAGAAGAGGAAATTAAACACAAACATTAGATTGGGGAATGAATAAATCTTACTTTAGAAGTAGTTATGCAAATGAGAAATTGGAAAGAATATAACATTAGAAAAACTACAAAATGTCAGAAAGTAGTATTTAACCCTGAATATATATGCCTTAATTCTTCAATAAAAGATGCACACTATTTAATTGGATTTAAAGAAAATATTTGTTCACTGAAGGAAATACATCTCAATGGTAAAACATATACAGACTGAAAAATGAAATGATAGAAAATAGTGTTCTATGCAAATAGAATATGGAAGCAAACAGGAGTATCTACTATAATATCTGACAAATCAAATCTCAAACCAGAATTAATCAGAAGGGACATATTGGTAAATAAAACAACCCACCAAGAAAATATAATAATTATAAATGTATATGCATTGAACATCAGTACACCCAATTTCATAACAAACATTACTTGACATACAGCGATAGATAGGCCCAAACTCAATTAAAGTGGGTGACTTTAGTACCCCATTCTCACAAATAAGTAATTCAGATAAAAAAATCAACAAAGAAATATCAGAATTAAACTACATTATAGATCAAATGAAAGACATCTAAAGAATATTCCTTCCAACAATAGCAGCTCATGGAACCTTGTCTAAAATAGAAACATCTTAGAGTATAAAGCAAATCTTAATAAATACCAAATTAATTTATATAATTTCTTACATCTTTTCAGATTACTATGGAAGGAAACTAGAATTCAACAGCAAGAGAAACTACAAAGAGAACTCAACAGAAAGAGAAAGTACAAGATAAACTATATAAGCACAAGGTGATTGAACAATACACAGGAGAAGGAAATGAATAATAAAGATCAGAGATGAATTAATGAAATCAAAACTAAAAGAAAAATGCTGAGGATTGATGCCTCAGAGTTGGTTCTTTGAAAAAATAAAGATTGATAAACCCTTAGCCAGAATAACCAAAAGAAAGGGTATACACAAATTAATAAAATTAAAGAAATAAAGGGGATTTTATAGCAAACATCACTGAAATCCATAAGATCATTAAGTACTATTTTGAAATCTTATATTCAATAAAATTGGAAAATCTATAAGAAATGGACATATTTTTAGATTCATAGAATCTACCAAAATTGAAACAAAGGATGCAACAGAACTAAGCAGGTCAATAAAAACAATGAATTTTAACCACTCATGTGTCTCCCCCAACCTCCACAAAAAAAAAAAAAAAAAAAAAAAAAATTCCTGACGGATTCACTGCTGAATGTTACCATGCTTTCAAAGAATACCTAACACCAATTCTCCTGTTAGCTTTTCTCCATTGCTTTCATTGCTGTGATGAAAATATCTGGCAAGAACAACATTAAGAGGGAAAAGTTTATTTTGACTCATGTCTTCAGAAGTTCAGTCCAAGGTCTGCTGACTCCAGTGCTCTGGGCCCGAGGGGAGGCAAGACATCAAGGTAAAAGGGCATGGTGAAGGAAGACTGCTTAGTGTCTAACAGTCTGGAAGCACAGAAAGCAAGAGAAATGACAGAAACAAATTTAAATAGATTCTAAAGGCACATCTCCATTGACCTACTTCCTTCAGCCCTACCCCATCTGAATACAGTGACTACCCAAGACAGTAGTCCTCTCAAATTATTAACCCATCAAATGGATGAATCTGCTAATTAGGTACTAACTCTCATAATCTAATCTTTTCATTTTTGAACATTCCTCCATTTTCTCACATGAACTTTTTTATTATTATGCTATAATTTTTAAAATAATTAATTTATTTTTGTTTTTAAAATTTGTTTTAATTTTTTATACACAACAGTAGAATACATATATATATATATATATATATATATATAGAGAGAGAGAGAGAGAGAGAGAGAGAGAGAATAAGTTTTCATTCTTGTGGTTGTACATGATGTAGAGTTACCAGTCCTGGAATCATATATGCAGAGTAATAATGTCTGATTCATTTGGGGGGACACTTTACATCCAAACTGAAACATCCACAAACTATTTCAAGAAATAGAAAGGGAAAAAACGTTCTTAAACTCACTCTATGGAGCTGGCTTCAATCACCCCCACCAACTAATCTATTTAAATTTAGATGAACTGATTAGTTCATAATCAGTTTACCTCTGTATATTTCTGCATTAACAAGACTATGGGAGATACCTCATATCCAAAACATAGCAACTTGTTCCCATAATATTTGGAATCTAGGGACAAAAAAAAAAATGACATGAAACTATGATTCTTTCTGAGGTCACTTATGTGAATAATGTAAAGTTGGCTATCCAGATTTGTTTTATTGAATTACCATTGCAAACTTCTTAAATAATTAATTTGAACCATTGTGTTCAACTGGTTTCAATATATTGTGATTTAAATACTGTAGTTTAATAATATATCTTAAAATCAGGTGTTTTAAATCCTCTAATACTGTCATTTGCTAAAATGAGTTAGTTTTTTTATCATTCTTCTTAATATCATATGCATTTTAGACTAATTTTGTCAATTTCCACCAAACCATGTTAGGACTTATTAAACTAGTGTTGAATTTCTACATAATTTTGAGGAAAATAGATATTTTATCTATATTGAGTCTTCAAACTCATGACAATGCTATTTCACTTTATTTATTTATATATTTCTTAATTTCTTTCATCTATTTTCTATTAATTTTTGTGTATCTAAGTCTTACACATTTTCTAAATTTTTTAACCAAGAACTTGATTTTTTCTGGATCTATTTTTAATCACATTATTTACATTTTAGATTGTTGTCAATATAAGAAAGAAAAAATATTTCTACAATGATCCTGTTAAAATCATTAGTTTATCCAACTACCTACATGATCCGGTTCTACTTCTAACCATAATAGTGAGATTAATTTTAACATATCCATAAATGCATATAACATAGTTTGCTCCATTTCAATCCCCAACAATTCCTCTTTGACTTCCTCTTTACAATCTTCTTTGCTTATCCTCCATCAATCTTCTACTACTCTATTTCTCTTCCTTCTATTTATTTATTTAAGTTGGACTATTATAGTCATATTAAAATTTGAATGCATTGTGATATATTCATATATGCACTTGTAATGTTTTTCCTTGTAGTGTTTTTAAGTAAATTATGGAAATTCTTTTTAAAGATAATGTGTCCTTGTGCCATTTAGATCCATGTTGCTCCACCTTTCTTTTTTTTCTATTATTAATTGTATGACTTCATGCAAAATACTGATTTTTCAGTTAAGTTTTTATCTGGCAAATGGAAAATATCTCACAGAAGCTAGGGGCAATCATGGAAACCGTATGGACAATGTTTGCTATGTGTATCTGAAGTATGGTTGGTGCTATTCAGTTTAAATACTTTTCTGCAATTCTATTCCAGAAAGGAAGAACTAAATGTAAACAGTACCCAAATTAATACTTTTATTGTGGAATTTTGAAAGAAATATTGTTAACACTTGAATACAAATGTTTCTTGAGCATTTAGTTCAGCTTCTTTCCAACCTTTACAAACACTGAGAAAGACAGTATTTTCCAACAAATTTTCTTTTCCATGACTATGAAGAAGCATCTTTTCCTAATCTGTTTATGATTAATTTTTCAACAATATTAGATTATCTTTATTCTTTCTTAAGACATTGTTTTCTGGTAATCTCCAGCTTGTACTGATTTCACTTCTTGTAATGTTTTTCTCCTATTGTAAATAAATTAAATACTCCAAGGTTAGAGTATACATGATCTATGTATTTTCCTTACAGTTCTTCTTTCCCTGAGCAGGGGGAGCTCTTCCTCTAGTAAATCACAAGATCCTTTAGCTTGGTTTGTTTTTTTCTTGGTTGTTCTTTAACCATTTTGGTTGGGGAAAATGCACTGCTATTCCTGGGTGGAAGAAGAGAGGATTTAAATTCTCAACAATTCATGTGGGCACATGGGATTGAAAAGATCCAAAATTATCTATTAGATATCTTCTACTGCTGAAGTTCCTTTAAGTATACATAAACTTACTCCAGGAAAACAAACAAAATCAGACTCTATAGCTCATTTCTCCTTAAACTAATTATTTCAGTTTGAAAGTATGTATTTATGGTTTGTCAATGTCTTACCTAAGTTAAACTATTAAGAGACACACTGGCCTCCATGGTAATTTTTAGTCATTTTTTATTGCAACTTGAAAGGGTAAGCCTTTATTTTAGTAAACTGTTTCAGAGGTTTCATCCTATGATTGGCTGGCTCTATTGCCATAAACCTGTGTAGAGAGAGCATGATGGAGCAGAGATGTCATGTCACAGCAGTTGGGAAAAAAGAGGAGGAAGGATGAACAGGGGCTGGGAACAAGATTCATCCTTCCAAAGTACACCCACACTGACCCACTTCCTCCAACTAGGCCCTACAGTCTTTAGTTTGTATCACCTCCCCATAGTCTATTCAGTTATGAACCCATAAATGAATTGATCCATTAATGATATAAAACCATGATCCAATCATTTTCCAAAAGCCCCACCTTTGAACTTGTTTCATTGGCACCAAACTTTCAACAGTTGGTCTTGGGGTGATTTTTCAGGTCCATACTATAACAACAATTTTCTTTAAGATCCCCAAAAGCCAAGAGCAATAAACAGGAATTTTAATGTTTCTGCTTCTTCTATAGGAAAATAATGTATAGTTTAATGTTGTACACAAATTGTGCATCTCTAAGATTGCTCTTATCGCCTGCACTTTTGATGGTTGTCTCCTCCTACCATGCTGTATGAGTGGAAATAAGAGGCAGTCAACCTGAAATTTCACAAAATGTCAGAGTATGTAGCCAGTAATGTCTCCTATTATATTTGTTGTAATTCTCACAATAAGTAATGAAAGACAAATGTTATTGACAATTTTAGAGCAGAAAGAAATAACACAGAGAAGTTCATCCATTTGCTTAGAATACTACAACCTAATAAAGCAAAGTCAAATTCAAGTCAGACCTTTTGATTCTGAAGTTCATGACTCTTTCCTCTAAAACAGTACTTATTTGAAGGACTTTGAACAAATTATACTGTATTGTTGTATACCCAGCAATAACATTTTGCTTCATGCTGTGTCAAATGACTATCTTTGTGATATATAAAACAACATGACATAAGTGTCATATAGTCATTTTAAAATATTTTTAAAGCCACCACAAAATTGCTTTTCATAATTTCAACTGTGAATAATGACAAGAGAGTTAACTCTTGAAGTGTTAAATTATATGTGTACCCATGCTGTGTGTATATTCATATAAAATCTATTTTATACAAAATAGATAATACATAGATCTAATATTTTTCAAATGCCATTGTTTTCACTAGATTGAACTGTCATCTGCTCCAATAACATGAAACCCTTATTTTACTGCAGTATCACAAACAGCCACACTCTGTTTTTTCTGACAGGCTGTATTTTTATTTTATGCTTTATTCTTGAAGCTTCAGTAATTGATACCAGTTCTGTTCTAGACAATATGTTCAACACAGTGGGGTAAACATTTTTTTTTTCTTGTAATGTAGTGCAGAATTTCAGGTGATAGAGTTCTAATATAAACTTTATCTCCATTCATAACTCAGAAGCTCATAGAATACCTTGATAGTTGGACAAACATGTTAGATTTCAGTCACAAATTGCCATACTCTGTATCCATAAATGCATTTATATTTTGGAAGTATATTTTCTTACTTATGTTTACGTTTTTAAATATTGTCGTTTCTGCTTTAAGTCTCCTTCAATTCTTTTAATTTTGTACATGTATATACACATGTGCATATAGAGTTTATTTCAGAATATTATTTAATCTGAACAAATCAGTGTTTGTGCTAGATTTGTAGAAAGATTATTAATCATATTTTTGAAGAAGAATACCAGGATCGAATTCAGGGGCAGTTGACCACTAAGTCACATCCCCAGCCCTGTTTTGTATTTTATTTAGAGACAGAGTCTCACTGAGATGCTTAGCGCCTTGCCTTTGCTGGGGCTGAATTTAAACTCACTATCCTCCTGCCTCAGCCTTCTGAGTCACTGAGATTATAGGCATGTGCCACTGTGACCACCATTGCCACTGTGCCTGGCAATTGATTATATATTTTTAACTATTATTTTATTCACTCCAGATCTTTAGACTACACATCATCCGTGACTTTATTTTTCTTACTCCATCTCTATGCCTGTGAAAGGGTATAACACACATGTAAACTGAAAAAGACTTTGAATAATAAACATAAAAGACTTTGAATGATAAGCATAAACTGAGATGACATGAAATTAAAAACGTGTTTGTAAAAATGGACATTATTTTCCCATTTATTCCTCTTTGTATATAAAATGTAAAATTATCAACATATTTGTATTTCTATATTTTAAAAAGCTGTAACAATATTTGTCAAATAATTTCTACTCAACAGATAGAATTTCAGTTTGTGTATCCAGAAGCATATATAATTTGGAAAATCTTCCAAAGAAATAATAAAACATAAAAAATGCAAAACTAAGTATGAAAGTGAATTTACTTAGAATTTTAAAAACTTACTAATTATGTGATTTCAAAATCCAAAAGCACAAAAATTACCAAATTCAGAAAAAAATATGTAATATCATATAGATGCTTATCAAATCTTAATTTTGATTGTACATTCTCTGATTATTTCTTAATATTTAGCAGTTTTGTAATTTTTATTAATGTAGAGAACAGAAAGATAATGCAGTCTTACCATATAATGGCTTATTTTTCTTTAATTGGTGAAGATGATTCTCTCATGATTGCAATTAACCTGTGATGTGATGTAATTTTTTTGGATTGTTGTCAAATTTGAGAAACCTTTTATCAGGCTTATTTCATATATTCTGGTAGCATTTGAGAATATTTTATGTATTCTTAGGTAATGACTGATTTATCTTCAGTAGTGTTTGAATTAATACACATTAAACCATTTGTTGTCTATGTATTCTTATTGCAGTGGCCTGTTATGAATATATTGTTTTTGTACAATGTAGAAAATATTCATTAACTGGACTACCAAACTGTACAAGCCTCTCTTTTACTTCAATTCACAATGTATTTTCCACTTGATGAATTGCTGATTTCACAATGACCCAAGAAATACGTTGCAAGGCATGTCTCATTGCTAGAATAATTTCTACTACCTACATGTAATACTGGCAAAATTGTTTTATTGTATGGTCCATTTATAATTACATATCCTGTTTATCAAATATAATCCTAACAAATTTGCTAATTTGGCTTGGTGTATAAGAAAACTCATTATGCTGCTTACAATTACACATGTTTAATAGTTAGAAGAATTTCTCCTAATTTTCTTCTAGCTTTGTACATTTCAAACCTTGATTTTCCTCCACTTTTCACATACTTCTAATGCCTGCTATCAGGCAGAAGACACCTCATATTGTGATTCAACATCTGTCCCTTCTTCTTAAGGACAAAATTCTAAGTTAGTTTGCAGACTGTATACTGGCCAAGGCTTTCAGGAAAGCCATTATTGCACTTTCATGTCTAAAACATTTCACATGAATTCTATGTCTAGCAGTACCTAACTCTCAAGAAGATAGCTGCAAACTATAGATTTCCATCTCATGAAGCAAAGGTAGATTACATTCCCAACTGAATTTCCTTTTAGCAAAATCTTCCAACTAAGTTCACTTCAATGATATTATAGACATGGGATATGTAATGAATATGAAGACTAAGTAGAAGGAATCAGGGATCTGCCAGAGCCTTTTTACATAGCTTGAGGTATGGTTCTGTTCTGTTCTTTCTTTTATTTTTTAAAATATTTTTTAGTTGTCAATGGATATTTGATTAATTAATTAACTAACTAATTAATTAATTAATTTATATGCAGTGCTGAGAATTGAACCCAGGGCCTCACACATGCCAGGAACTCTACCACTGAGCTCCAACCCCAGCCCCAAAGTGTGCTTATTTTCATTATAAAATTAACTCCAGAGATGTTTTCCATACAATCTATTTCATTAAATCCTCATGCACCTTTTATCTATAACTAGATGAGAAGCCGAGGAGCAGCAGGTGAAAAAAACAAATTCAATGAATAACAGACAAAATGTTAGAATGACTTTTGGTACACAACAGTCAAAATAAATGAATCATCCCTGCATACATCAACACAGATCAACTTAATAGAATATAATATTCACTTTCAAAATAAGTTGTTGAAGTTTGCAGAGAATATGATTCCTCTCATGTAAATTTCTCTCTCTCTCTCTCTCTCTCTCTCTCTCTCTCTCTGTGTGTGTGTGTGTGTGTGTGTGTGTGTGTGTGTATGTGTGTAGAAAGCAAGATAATGAAAGTGATGACCACTCAGTGGTGGCCAGGTTGGTGGGGGAAAGTGAATGGAATCACAGCACAACATTAAGACACTTCAAAGGTAACAATGGTGTTTCTTTCTAATGCCTTCTGAACATATTTAAAATATTTTAAGCATAAAATATTTATTTAAAACATTTGACAAATCTCAATGGGATTCGAAATATCTAGGCAGTGGGACAGTTTCAGGCTGAGAACAACAAATCCAAATAAATGGAGATAGGAGGAGCAGATTCAGGTGAAATTAAAGACTGAAAAACAGTTTTAGGCTTGGCTATTTTTATTGTGAGGTTGGATTCATAAACAGGCACATCTAAACCTAGGTCAAGTTTTGAAAGAATGAACTCCTAAAACTCTAGTGAGGCAAAAACACTAATGGCCTGTGTTCCAGTGGAGTTAAATGTCCACAGTGAAAGGTACTCAATATCCTCTGTGCTAAATAACAATGGTATACAGATGGTGCTGTTGAAATGGCAGGTACCCAAGGGCAAGCTAGGGAGCTGAGGCTGACTGCTTTGTTTGGCAGCATGTCAGCTGGTTTCAGAAGATATATTGCAAATTTTTACTAGAGGTCAAAAATTTATCAGGCTCTATACTAAGATATGGAACAAACAGTGACATGGATCCTGTGTTTTTGTTTTTCTTTTTTTTTTTTAATTTACATATGACAGTGGAATGCATTACAATTCTTATTATATGTATAGAGCACAATTTTTCATATCTCTGGTTGTATATAAACTATAGTCACACCAATTCGTGTCTTCATACAAGTACTTTGGAAAATAATGATCATCATATGCTACCATCATTTAGTAGCTTAAATTGTCTTGCCAGAAAAATGTTCCTTAGGTGAGAAAGAAAAAGACCAAAACCTATAGTTTTTGAAATACAGGCACATATGAAGAAATCTACCTTGACCAAATTGCTTTATGGGTAGAGAGCCTAATTATAGGAGAGTTATATTGCTAAAAACTCATCAAATGATGACTTGGAATTTAAGCTAGAATTGTGGGAGCATTGGTGAACTCTGGTAAGAAAATTAAACAAGAAAAATAAAATAAAAAACCTCAGCAAGATGATAATTGAAAGAGGAAAATTTCATTATCATGTCCTAAAAGGAGTATAGGCTTATTTTGTCTCAGATTACAATAAAGTGGAACAGTTTGTCACAAAATGTAGAGAAGATTTAAGTGAGTTGTACTGCTAAGATTAGTTACACATACCCACATATGTATAAATTTATGTGTGTGTGTGTGTGTGTGTGTGTGTGTGTGTGTGTGTGTGTACCAATGAAGGTAGGGACAGGAGAATTGAAATAATGTGGCAACAGTACATTGAAACAAACTTGGTTTAAAAATGCAAACTTGGTTTGCATTAAAGATTAAAAATCAATTTCATAGGTATTACAAATACAAAGACAGGCTTAGAAATATTTCATGTACAGTGCATCACACTTGACCAATAAAAGGCACTGACAGGATATCAAACCTTTGTTTCTTAGTTCCCTCCACCTAGGCTATTTTGGTCTCCACCATAGGCCACAGCACCACCAAGGTACCCTTTTCTCTAACCACAGTTATGCTCACTGAGTGACAGTAGCCATTCTTTCTCTTGGCCTCTCAGGCAAAGTGGAGGTGAGAGCTTTTCTCTGTTGTAGCCTGAATGCTTCATTTCTTGTTGGTCATTCATAACTCCTCACATTCTGTTTCTTTGTTTTGTTTTGTTATTTGAGTTGTTTTGCTTTGTTTCCTTGGAACCAAAGATTGAACTCAGGAGTGCTTAACCACTGAGCTATGTTCCAACCATTTTGAATTTTTATTTTTAGATAGGGTATTACTAAGTTGCTTAAGGCCTTGCTAAGTTACTGAGGCTGACTTTGAGCTTGTGATCCTCCTGCCTCAGCCTCATGAGCTGCTAGAATTATATGCATTTGCCACTGTACCTACCTTCCTCACATTCTGTAATGGACTCTTTATTAAATGCTCCTCAATTACAAGAAAATTTTCTTATTTTTACTTTCATTTCACTTACTAAAAGACAAAATTATTTTCATGATCATAATCATCCAGTGCTAAAACAGCAGCCATTTGAGAAAATGCATACCCTTCTATTGATAATCACCAAGCAGAGGCCTGATCATGTTAGGGCTGTCTGAAGAATATTCCCACAAGAAGTGGAATGTGAACTTCCTTAGTTCTCAGATCTCTTGTTAATATAAGCACTGTGTTATATGATATGATATAGACTGATCCTTTTGAGAATAAAAGCCAATTCCAGGAAACACTTTTGCAAATTCAAGGATATCGGAATACCTCATCTTTTTCAGCATCATTTTTACTCTTTCAAAAATTAAGCTTACTAAGTCACACTTTATTTGAAGGAAATAGCAAGAGGTAGAAGACACTCAGAACTTTGTGGGTATTAAGAGAAAGAGAGAGAATAGACCTGGTGTTTTTTCCACTCTATCAAAAGTCAGTAATTTCATAAATAGTTTTTATATATTTATCACGTTAACAGTGATTTTATAAAATTTGAATTTCAATTATATGTAGTTTTCCTTTTATGTAAACAATGGACTTCCTTGGTCTTTTTTTTTTAACTTTGTAAACTTCAAGTGCCAAATCCAAGAAATAGAAAGTAAAATATGTTTTGAACAAATGTATTTCTACCCTAATGATTTAAGAAGAAACTTGCCTTATTCTACTGTCAAAAGCAGCATTCTTTTTCTGGGTCTATGCTGTGAACTTATGCAAGAATTCAATATCATCTAAATCACAGGGGCATGCTGCCATCATGTAGAAAATCATATTTTATATAGTGGTGCTTTTTCTCAGGAAAAAAAGTGAGAAAACAATGAACTTGCCTTACATGCTGAGTGTCTTAAGTAATGTCATTGGTCATGGAGATCAGGATAAGCCTTGTTGCAGTTATAAAGCTATCAGCTTCTCAACCATCTCAAGTGTCAAAAATCAAGACCAGGTAGGTGCCTCCACCTTCCCAAATAGGGTGGACTTTCTCCTTTTCCTTCAAGAAATGCATCTCCAAGGTTTTTGGAATTACAACCTTTTAAACTAAAGTATCTCTCTTCATTATTTAACTCTGAGGTCCTGAAAAGACAGTCTTGTGTGCTATGTTCTCTGTGTTAATTTATGATTGGCGTTCTGATGGAGAGCTGTCAGGTGGCCTTCTTCCTCTCTTCTTTGTCTACAATGATTTATTGGTAAGAGGAAGATGCAATTGCAGTGGCAACTTTTTCCATTTAGGCTACATAGACATAGTGCACACAATTTCCAATGATTAAACAGAATGCAGCTGACAGACTGCTGGTTGGCAGGCTTTCATCACTGAATCATAGAGAGGAGATGACACAATTTTTAATGGCATTGGCTTTTTCTTTCTTGGATATTTAGGTCACAAGTGAGTATTGTTTTGGCAGCTCCAACCTTATCCACATTTAGAAATATAAAAATCTTCTAATTTTAGACACCCCCAATGCCAAAATTGATTGGCAGCTTTAGTTTCAGTGTGATGGATGACCAAAATGAGAGGTCGGTTACAAGTCAAGGCTATTGTTAGAGATGCACAGGCAAAGCTTTGAGTACTTGATCAAATATTACCTGCAGAGAATAAATATTATGTCTGATTATTATTCACAGAAGTAAATAGATCAGATGTATTTTAGCAAACAGATAAGCAGGGTCAGATTAAGAATAGGGCATTTGTCTACTCTTATTTCTCCATTTTTGTTTCTGCCTAAGTGCTTTTAGTCACTGGCAGAGCCAACAAATGTCTTGGCCTAAGATTGAGTAAAACAGAATTTAGGAGCACATTTCTGTGGCCATTCAATTTGATTTGACTCAACTCATGTTAATGCGATATGACTTTAAATCACAGGAATTGAATTCGGTGTAAGTGATCCCTGGGTTCCTCTTGATGCCTTGATCTCCACTACTCAACAAGCCTATACTGCAAAATTATAGATATCTAACTTTTAGTGGTTTTTCTTGAGAACTAGAACTAATGTTTTGGACTTACTACAGCTACAAAATGATTTTCTCAGATACTTAATTCCCTAGAATGTTTCCAGTCAACTAGGCCTTTCTTTTTGCATCAGGGTAGGAAGATAGAAAGACCAATAGAAAACATTTTAAATAATACAAATTTTAGAAATTATAATTTAAAAATAAGATCAAGTCAATCTTCCTAAGCATCTATCATGTAAATTTTTTTTCTGATAGGTACTAAAATAATGGATAAAAAATTGAATTAGATAAACAGTTTCTTTCTTAAAAGAACATTAATACTCTGGGTATAAAAGAAAATGTTATAATTTCCTTCAAATGTATAACTCAGAAACTGTACTATTACAAAGGAGAAAACATTATTTTCACAAACGTCCAGCATGTCTCAGTACTAGGGAAAAGTTTAAAAAGAAAATAGACTTGAGATAAACCCAAAGAAATTAGAACATGTAGGTTCACTAGGATGATTACAATCTAGGAAAGGTATCCAGATTGCCATAATTAACTGAGATTCTTGGGGAGTAATGTATATATGTGTATGATTATGAGCTTCTTTGAGAAAGGTTTCTCCATATCAATTCATCCAAAGAGGCACAAAGATTTAACACTGCAGTTATTTCCTTCAAAGAATTTATTAATTTAAGAAGTTGGTAAACAAAGCCATGTCCTTTCTAGAATATCATAAGCCAAATACATAGAACTAGACTCAGTGAAAGTGAGATTTACAATTTCTTTCTTTTTTTTTAAAGAGAGAGTGAGAGAGGAGAGAAAGAGAATTTTTAATATTTATTTTTTAGTTATCGGCGGATACAACATCTTTGTTTGTATGTGGTGCTGAGAATCGAACCCGGGCCGCACGCATGCCAGGCGAGCGCGCTACCGCTTGAGCCACATCCCCAGCCCGAGATTTACAATTTCAATTCTCTTTTTTATAAAATATGGGTGGACAACTGAACAATATTTTAAATAAAAAGGGGGATATGATTCCAGGACCCATATAATTAGGACAAAAGAAGAATTTATGATTCAAATTTAACACATTTTTTATTGGGTTAATAAAGAATGAACTCTTATGAACTATGCTGTGATTCTGTCTGGGAGGAAACAAAGCCATACTTAACCAAAGGTATTGCATAGCCATAAGCACATTTTGAGACTTTGGGCTCCCAGTTAAGCTATATCAGGACAGAAAAAGTATGGGAAAAGAAATTTAACTTAATACCAATTTGATTAAAAAATATATATATTTATATACATATAAATATTATATATATATGTATATATATACATATATATATGATTATATTTCCCTGTGCCTATTTTAAAATTAGCTCCATTAGACTAAATACTTCTACAGCAGAGATAACAACTATTGGGGTTAACACAAGTCAATTTACATGAAAACAGGAATTGACCTAATAAATTTAAGATCAAAGATGACATCACATCATTCTAGAGAACCAGTGTTTAGTATATCAATCTTAATTATTCCTAATAATTTATATAGTTTAGTCTTGAAGCTGGCTATCATCTTAAACAGAGTTTAGGGAAAGTATAAAGAAATTGTCTCTACTTCAAGATGGGGGTAAAGGATTAGAATGAGAATATCAGAGAACAGAACAATGATCAATACTTGGCTCTTAATTTAAAAAAAAAAAAATCTTGGGCCTAAGTTAAATGCAGAGTAATTTGTGTAGAGGAGAATTAACTTAGATGACATTTTTTTTAACCTGCTGCAAGACTTCCCACTATGGATAAACTCTTTAAATATGGGTACAAGGACAAGTTTTGGAAAGGAAATATTAGACACACATACATCAAGGTAGAATGACTTGAAGCAGGCTTACTGAGTTACATGCAGAAGTTAGATGACAGAGAGAGGGGTCATATGACACTTAGGGTCAGCATTCTTAGGATAAGGTCACATCATAGCAGAGGAGGCTGAACAGCATCAACCAGAAAAGGTCTGGCAGTATGGAACCCACACATGCCTACTACCCATCCTTGAGGACCAGAGAAGTACTAAAAATACTGTCCTGGAATAAGCTTGCATCAGCCAAAGGCCCCAGCCTGAGAAAACAATATGGACAGGAGAAAAATCATAAATGGGATGGTTCTTATCAGAAATGCCCAATAAATATTATAAATAATTGTTCTCCTAGAAGTTACTGTTTTTGTTTTCTGCATGTTTGAATTTTGTGGAATCTCTCTCTCTCTCTCTTTCTCTTTCTCTCTCTCATTCTTCTCATTGTATTCCTGACCCAGATAAGCTCAAGGAGAAAAAAAAAATTAACCAGGAGCACTTCTGTCAATTAGGGAATTCCAAGTTCCCATATTCATAAAGATAATGGAATCTCTCTCTCTCTCTCTCTCTCTCTCTCTCTCTCTCTCTCTCTCCACAAACACACACACACACACACTGAATAAATTAAATATTAATCATATCTACTTATTTGAATTAAATACTTATTCATATCCTTTCAGTCCTACCAAGTGTAGGACTAGGGTTGTGACCCAGGATAAAATGCTTATCTAGCATGTGTGAGACCCTGTTTTTTTTTCTTACCACCACCACACACACACACACACACACACACACACACACACACACAAAAGCAACAATTTATTTTTACTATTTGCCAAACACGGAAGTTAGCACCGTTCTGATTTTTTCTATATTTTATTTTGTATTTGGTACCAGGGTTTAATACTGGGGGCACTTAACCAATAAGCCATTTCTCCAGCCCTTTTTATTTTTTATTTTGAGACAGGGTCTTGCAACGTTGCTTAGGACCTCATTAAGTACCTGAGGCTACTTTTGAACTTGTGATTCTCTTGCTTCAGCTTCCTGAACTACTGGGATTATAGGTGTATGCTGCCATATGTGGCTTGATTTTTCTATATTTTAGAAATTATATTCAAGGTATTTATTTTGCAATGGCATCTTTTTTCATTTCTAATTAATATCATATTATAATTGAGCACAGCTTTTCTATGCATCTACTATGTAAAAGTTGTCTGATAGCATTTGGTAGGTGCTAAAAATTATGCCAGGCATTAAGTTTCCAGACATTAAGTTTCCAAGCATGAAACTTCCTGTCTTTAAGGAGCTTCAATTCTAAACTGTGCCTCTTAATAACTGAAGTGCCATGAATTATAAGAGATTAAGTGGAGATAGGAATTGAAAGGAAGACAGAGAATTTACAAGAGCCTCCCTATTTGGGGCCAAAGATTTTGTCTCTTTTTCTCTTTTGTCACTTAGCAGTTACCTAGCATTTTTTTCTGTGGGCCTTCTGGCTATAGTTTCTTCTTTCAATAAAGTTCATCTTCAGACTGAGAATAATGTCTACATAAGATACCTATAGATTAATTAGTTTATTGTTAATTAACAAATGAATTAAAGGGGTCGAAAAGCTTTAGATTTTTAATCAGTAGACCTGAATTCTCATTGTAGATCTATGCCTCAAAAGTCAAATGTAGTTGACAAATATCTAAAGATGGCACATGCTAATATCCATTCCTTGGTTATCCAATCACATACCACTCTAGCACTACTCTGAAGGGATTTGCCAATGTAATTAAAGTTTTCAATTTAGTTGACCTTAAGATATGATCATTGTAATGTTTACCAAAGCTTGTGAGAGCCTTAGAGTTTTCTCTGGCTAGTGGCAAAATGATAAGTCAGATTTTTGAAATATGAGAAGGTTTCAACAATGCTATTACTGACTTTGAAAGCAGAGAAAAATCCACATGCCTTTGAATGTAGTTGCACTATAAGTAAGGAACTACCTGAGCTGAGAGCTAGCAAGGAAACAAGGACCTTGGTTCTGCAGCTATGAGAACTGAATTCTTCGCCCAATATGAATGAGCTGGGAAGTAGAATCCCTACTAGAACTTTCAGATAAGACCCCGAACAGTCTTTCAGTTAACACGTGAATGTTGTCTAAATTTGTGGTAATTTGTTATACAATACTAGAAAACTAATACACTGAGCAACTTTATTGAAGGAAGTTAGAAGTGCTGGGAGTAAATTTCCTCATCTACAAAATGGGGTTAATCATCATGTTCACGTGGGGCTGTGGCTGTGGCTTGGTGGTAAAGCTCTTGCCTTGCATATGTGAGGCACTGGGTTCGATCCTCAGCACCACATAAAAATAAAGATACTGTGTGTTTATCTACAACTAAAAAATAATTTTTTTTTAAATAATAATGTTCACAGGGTTTTTGTGATAACTGGGATAAAGTGAGGGCAGATGCTTCTGAGAGACTGAAATCCAAAGCAAGGTTATTATCAGAATTTATAAACCATCATTAGAGCATTTGTCCACAATAAATATGTGACTAATTTTCATTCTGCACAGTCCTATATTCTTTTCTCTTCCCATTCTGGGGTCCTTTGTTCAGTGTTATAAGATTCCCAAGTCTCTCAGTTGTTCTAGTTGGGGTTTCTATTTCTTTAAATGCCTAACAAGTGTATGTTAAAAATTTCAACACTCTTTTATCCTTCCTTAAAAACAAACAAACAAAAAACCAATTCAACAGTGTCTTACTCCATTTGTATTTCTATTCATTTAGTTAATCACATCATCCTGGTAATCTGCATCTTAGACAGATTAAGCTAATACAATTATGAATAGATCAGTTAACCCACGAGAACACCCTATACTTGCACAATAAAATGTGGCCAGTTCTCAGTGCATCTCCAAGTGGAGATCTATCATTCTCACAGCCTATTGTGTGGCACTTTTCTCTTTGAGTGGACATCACAGTTCTTCAAGTGTCCCTGAGGGTAGTGAACAAATAAACAAAGAGAAAGGCATGTTGATTGACTGTTCTGGGAAGAATTACACTTGAGTATAATTTGAATATTGGTTTCTTGCCTTCATGTGAAAAGTACACCATTTGGTAACCTCGGCAATGTTATTATTCTGACACTATTTCATAAATATTATATTATACTTTGTCTCACAAAACAGCATAAAAGTTTTATTATTGTAAATGTTGACTCAATCTGTTTTAGCATAAAATTGGAAAACTGGAAAGTGGTAAATATATGGATAAAATCGTGTTCATATTGAGCCAAAAATGTTGATCCTGCTTCTTGAAATGAAACAAAATTATTCTCAGTGAGGATCCCATTCAGGACAGCCAGTTGACTTTATTCTTGTTCAACAGTGCTTTTATTCATATCTGTTATTTCTGACAACATGAGACTAATTCCACTTAATCCAAAAGAATTTTTGAATTTGTGTGTGCTGAACTTATATATCAAATATGAATAATACATCTATTTCCAAAGCATGCACTAGAAATAACCCTCTAGAGAATGAGGAGCAAATGTTGGACCATTTGTATTTTCTCTGCTTAAATTAATCTTGTAGCTGTTAACTTTAAACAGTCTCTAAATGAGAACAAAATATCTAAGTGCCTTTAGAATGTTAAGTCTTAACTAAAATATTCATATCCTTTCCCAGATGTCTCTCAATATTTTCAGAAGCTCTGTCTGAGGAGATAGAGATATACTTTTAAAAATCTCTATGACCTGTAGGACTAAAAGTCCTTTTGAGATTGGAAAGTTATGCCACAAAGAAGCAGGCACATATAAAGAATGCATAGACAGCTGGCCTGCACTATTTGCCAATTACTCTGTCTGAGATTGCAGTCTGGCCTTCATGTACAGCTTTGCTGTGCCTGATATTATCTTTGATAGTGTGACAGTTTTGAAAAAGTTGGCCTAATAGTCAATTAAATTTCCAACTGTGAGAACTCATTGATTTGACGAACTTACATTATATCATTGAGCTTATTCTCTGACTTATTTCACAGTTTCTTGCTGATTGACAATCATTAATTCTGTGTATTATTAAATTCCCTCTGGCTGCAGACTCAGTTTTCCAATTTGGAGGAGCCTAACTAACCCCAGAAAAGCTAGGACTCAGGATTCTCCTGGTTGATATTAGATAGGAGTGCATAATTATGATGTGAAATATGTGAAGGCTAGAGAAAATGATAGAAATATTCCTCTTTGAACATTTATGGTTCAGTGAAAGAAAGGGTACAGAAAACTTTCAGCATCATATCACAGTATTTCTTTTTCTGAAATTAGGTAGTAATTAATAGTTTTTCATATAATTTTAATAAGTTTGCTTCTATCTTATGGGTTTTTTTCTTGTTTATACAGATGAAGCAAAGCATATGCAAATATATGCAAAGTGTCATTGCTGCTGACCCTGAAATTGTGAAAGGAAATACTGCATTTGATTTTTTCTAGCATTTCAGCTACATTGACTGTGTGAACCAAACTGGGATAAATATGAGCTCAGGACTTCTCCAATTGCTATCCATATTTCTTATTATTTGGAATGTAAATGATAGATTAATTACATCTATTATAAGTGAGAAGGAGGATGCTTTTAATCTTTTTGCATTGTCCCTCCATAGCTGAGTAGCTGCTTACATTTTAATTGAAAGAAGCACCTTCCACATTAGAGAATATTTTTCATGATAAAGGGGAATCACATATAATAAGAAAATAAAAGTAACTTTGACCACTGCTTAAACCATGTAGAAAACATTAACCCTGGATTGTTTCATAGACTGCATATTCACATAATTTCTTTATTAAAAATGTATTGTTGATAGAATAAATACTAATTCCTTTTAAGACATTAAAACTCTTTTCATAAACCAGAGCAACTCTAACATAGATGTTTTTTCAGGTCCTTATCTACCACTTATTCCCATTTTTGACCCATTTGTTCCTTTCTGTTCTCCAAGTGCCTCATTTACTTTGGACTGTTTTCCTCATGCCTCTGTTAATGGTTTTCTTTTGATCTGTCATCCTTTCTGCTCATCTTTTCCCTGTTTCTGTATGTAATGTTCTTTTACTTTTCAAGATCAAATTTACATGCCACAATCCATCTGAAGCCTTCTCTAATCCCTCAAGGCAGAACTTCCTGTGTGACCACATCTTTCCTACAGACATCTTATTGTCAGGGTGATTCTGTGTCAACTACAGTTGCCATTTTTTTCTGGCTAATCTTTATATGAGAGTACTCTTTTAGGTCCTGGATTGTGCTTTATTTATCTTGCGTACCTATCTATATTATAGTGCAGAAGCAAACCCATCCTAACAGAAAAATATGAGAGCCAAAGGCACTGTACGAATAGCACAATGGTTTATTGATCTTCTATGACATAGTCCAGCTAGCTAGAGGGCTGTAGGCTGTGAAGTCATTAAAGGGCCAAGGGATTTTTTCATTCCATTTTTCTGCCCATTTCTGGAGGGTGATTCTCATCCACATTGTTGAAGGTGGCTCCTGTCTTTATTACATTCAACAAGAGATATCACAAAAGTTGTATTCAATATGCACGGAACACTTATGTTTACATTCATTGGTTTAAATCCAATCTCAGGGTACTAGTTAATTACAAATCAAGGTAGGATGTGTCTCTAAATCACTGGTTATTGCTGAAGATTGGATCTGGATATCACACAGAGTCTTAAGTCTTTGTCCCCATTTTGTCAATGTTCACAGGTGGAGAGTTGGGAAAGTATTTGGATTATGAGGGCTCTGACCTCATCAGTGGATTAATCTTTTGAGAGATTCATAAATGAAATGACTGTTGGGAAGTGGTGAAAACTGTAAGAGGTGGAATCTAGTTGTAAGCAGTAGTAGGTCCTTGAAGACTTGTCATATGAACTATGTCATGAGCTGAGCAATTTTCTCACACTTTGCCTTTCTGCCATGATGTTGTACCACACACAGGCCCAAAGCAATGAAGTTAGGCAACAATGGACTAAAACCTCTGAAATCATGAGCAAAAGCAAAAATAAACCTTTCTTCCTTTAAGTTGTTTTCCTCAGGTACTTTTGACATGGCAACACAAATATAACTAACAAAATCTACCCCCCCCAAAAAAAAATCACCTCTGTGTGGAGGTCTGAATATTACTTCTAGAAGGGAGAACAGAATAATATATGCAATTGAATGATTGGCTGTTTTTCCCATTGTTCCTAAGCAGAAGATTTGGCATATGCTAGAAGGTCAATGAGCACTATTGAATGAGTGAATGGAAATGCATTGAGAATTGGCATATAAAAGAAATATCTTCCAGATATTAAATGAATATTAATGAAAGAACAGGCTGTAGTTCTACAGCTTAGAATTTCCATTGTTTTGACTGAGACAATTTTATTATTATGATACATTTCACTGGGACTCATTTTTATCTCTGAAACTATTGGTGCACAATAAAATCTCTCAAACCAGAAAACTGAATTTTCACTGTGTGTATGACCTACTTTTAACAACACATTTCATACTTCATAGCACAGTAGGCATCTTGTGTTTAACATTTTGAATGTTATTTTAATCTTAACTCTAGTAGAAACTTAAATTTTTTTTTCTCAAAGTGAAGGTCAGAGATATAGCAAAAATCTGAAGATTTTTGAAAACCAAATAATGGGCCAATAATTTATTTTCTTTTTTTTTGGAAAATTAAACAATTACTTTGTAAATTTAATTATGTATTAGCTATATACATTAACCAATTATTTGTTATTACTAAGAATGACTAGTGATAGTTACACGAGCATTTATAAACAAAAGAAATATCTATATTTTATCCTTATTTAAGATGACTTTTAAAATCTCTTTTTTTTTTCTGTTTTGATGGAGCTCGTTGAGGAAGTCAATGAAGCAAGTTTGTTTTTGAAATTATTTTATTATTAAATAGGATCAAAACAAATTTGTGATATCCAATATCTGTAAACACTAGATGGAGCTCTCTATTACTAATGCCAATACTAATACTAATATGTTTGTGTTTGTGTGTGTGTGAGTATGTGTCTGTGCATTCATACATACTTAAGAAGGAAACTATTCTATAGATATTTTTGAAGTCAAAATGCAAATATGGAATCTAAGTATGACACAGCATTGTTAAGTAAGCAGTGTTTCTTGTCAAAGATTACTTTAACAAAATGACAATCCTAAACTATTTTTCCAAGCACACTCACCAACCTTGAACTCATGATTGTTTATATGTGACAGCACAAGAACACCAATAGAAAAGGGAAAAAAATGCCTGAAGCATTTTGTTGTTCAAATGACACATATATTTTTTGTTCATTTGTTTCTTTTGGTACTGTGAATTGAATCCTGGTATACTTAACCACTGAACCAAATCCCCAGCCATTTTTATTTTTTTAAGATAGGTCTAGCTAAGTTGCTTAGGGCCTCTGTAAGTTGCTGAGGCTGGCCTCAAACTCAAACAGTCAGTCCACCTGAGCCTCTAGAGTTGCTGGGATTAGAGATGGGCATCACACATCAGGCATACATACACTGTTACTATTTAGCTGACATATTAAAATGGTTTGAAAGCATCCTTTATGGTTTAGTAGGTAAAGAATTTTCATTTACATGCAAAGAAAACTATTAAGTAGACAAAATACCTACCCATTTGTCACCTGAAACATAATTTAGAACCAAGCAATGAATTCTAATATTAATCAATAGACAATCTCAGAATGGAAATTTAACGTCCCAAGACCCTATCTGACCCCCATTTCCTTTATGGGGAAAAATTATGAGGTATAGAAATAAAAGAATAAAGATTTTAGGGAATATATGTTCTCCAAAAGAGAGTGATCACAAGTAATAGAGGATAATTACTATTTCTTATTAGAAATATAAAATAAAATAATATGGGTACTAAGTCTATTCCAAGGAATAGTTGTTAAAATTTTTGTTTCCTAACAAAGATTTTGAATAGTTACTAAACATATTTCACCCCTCTCTTCCTTTTTTCTTTCAGATTTTCTATAGGGAAGCCTCATCCACCTAATCAAATAGAAGAACACAGGAAAGATTTGGGCGGCAGATTCAAATATTTAGTAACTATCCAAATAAAAAAGATTCTTCCTTTGCTTGACACCCAATATTCCTTTCCCTTTACTTGTTGTAAAATATTTTTTCCAAGTACCTAAGAGTCCAGATAAGGATTAATTTTTCCAGCTTTTTTTTTTTTCTGGACCAACCATATGTCTAAAGTACAACTATGAACTATATATGATGCATATGATCTAAATGCTGTGACTCTAAAGAAAACATTTGTGTCCTAATACCTCCAATTACATTTCCTGGGCTAGAACAGAGTTCCTAAATGGCAGAAAATGATATAATAAAGAAGAAACAACAACCATAACACTGTACATCCACCATATTTAGCTTGGATGATAATCTGAAAGATAAATAAAATTCTGTATTCTTCTTATTTATTTATTTTTTAGTTGTTGATGGACCTTTATTTTATTTATTTGTGTGTGGTGCTGAGAATTGAACCCAGTGCCTCATGTGTGCTAGGCAAGTGCATTACCACTGAGCCACAACTGCAGCCCACTTTTGTTTTGGTTTCTCCATGTAACACCACAACTAATACCTTATTATATGTTCCTTTGTTTTAAAAATGATTCTAAAACATTCTATTTGGTTTTATTTTATAAAATTTATTTCCAAATAAAACAGAATCTATTTACTGTTGAGTATTTACTTGTTTAAGTCTATAAAAACAACCAGAGAAAGATCTCAGAGAATATCTAATTTAACTTTATTTATAGAAGAAGAAAGTTAATTACCAAAAAAAAAAAATTCCACAAACATATAGTCATTTTAGTTTGATAATTTTTTTTCTATGTTGGTTATAGAACAGAATTTGATGTTAGTAAGAATGTGGTTGAGTTACTGTCTGACACTGATTGTGTGTTCATAGGCAAATTAATTTGACACTGAAACCTTAGTTTCTATATCAGTACATTGGAAATATCACCTTTCTTTAAAAATACTTGTGAGAAATAAATGAAATAATAAAGAGGGAAAACAATCAGTATAGTTGGACAAATCATAATCACTAAAAAAAAATATTAAACATCATGAAATCATGATGATTTTAAATAAAGATTTAAATTATCTCTGCTACTTCTATTCCTGGGATTACAGCCAAGGAAGAAGACAAAAGAGACATAAACTGACCCCAGTTTTAAAACCAGCTAGTGTCAGAGCTCTTGAATACTGTTGACTTATGAGTGAAACCAAAAGTGCAGTGGATTTGTTTTATATATTGAACACAGAATTAGGATTATCCTCAATACCCTGATAGTTCAAGAAATCCAATCATTTTCCCATTGTAAACCAGTTGTCATAGTTCTGTGTTGGAAAACATAATAATACTCATGTTTTGTTATTTATCAACAAAGTAGATATCTCTTCAAAGAAATGAGTAAATAGGAAAAATAAAATCAACTTGAAACCTTTATGGGGAAAAATGATGAGGTACAGAATTAAAAGTATAAAGATTTTAGGGAATTCGTGTTCTCCAAAAGAGAGAGATCACAAGTAATAGAGGATAATTACTATTTCTTATTAAAAATAGAAAATAAAATAATATGGGTACTAAGTCTATGAAGAAAGATCATCTTTATTCAAAGATCAGAATAGGATAAGAATGAATTACATGTGAAGTAATAGTTTTAAATATCTACAAATTGGTAGTTCTGCTAAAAAAAGAGGAACACAAATTATAAAACAAAATAAAATTAAAACAGTAACTATATTTGTAAAATAATTAAAATGAAATCTTCCATAAATAATAGAAAATAAAAAACAACAAATATTTTATTACTAAGAAAGAAAAAAAAACAAATAAACAAAAAATAGTTAACTTGTCTTTTAACTCCCCAAAATAAGAAAAATAAAAACCTAACATAAGGAAACAAAAATTGATAAAATAATGAATATGAAAGTCATGACAAATTTGAAAATATAAAAGTAAAACCAATAAATTAATTCCAGTTATGTTTTTCATACACTTATTTTAAAAAGAACAAAGTTCTACAAATTAAATTTAGGAGAAAATGCAAAATAAGAAAACAATAATGGTTATAATAACAGTCTATAATAATGTCAATAAGAGAAAAAATATGTATTTAGAATAAAACAATGTATACGTAGTGTAAAGTTATTTTAGCTCTCTCTTGTTTAACCACCACTTCTAGAGCTTCCCTAGTCAGTCCCTGCCCTTGTCCCTTATACCAATCCAGCCACTTGGGCTTCAAGCCAGACACTCCTGTGCCTAAGCCTTTGCATTTTGCTTGCTTTCTCTGTATTGTTTTCTCCCAGATGTCAACAAGCTTCACTTTATCCCTTTGTTTATTGTCCATATTTTATCTTTCCAGAGAAATATTTGATTGCTGTATAGAAAATTAACCAAATAAATGCTAAGAATTCTCCATTTTCTTTAAATAGTTTGAGTTTTTCTCAAAATTTATTGCATAGCATATTATGTATTTACTTTTTATTTTTTGTCTGTTCATTCCCTTAAAATGTAAGAAACTAAAGGCAGGTATTTATTTAATATTTTACTCAATTTTGTCTCCTCAGTATTTGAAATAATGAAAGAAAGAAAGAATTACACTCTTAACTAGCCTGAACATTTAAAAAATATGTTATTTGGAAAATAAAAATTATGGTAATTAGTTCTACCAAAAATTAGCAAACTTAAATGTACCAAATTTAAGGAAGCAGGACAGAAAGATTGAGACAGAAAAATATATCTATAATAATTCACAAAGCTATCAGAGAGTATGTTCCTAAATCAGAAGTCACACAACAATGACAGGAAAGAGGCATCCCTAGTAAACTAATAAGATCTATCACTAAATAAGATATAAGCCAAAAAAGTAGAGGTGAGCAAGTAGAAGGTAAAAGCACTTATTTACAGACAACATGATGGAAGGGAGCCAACAAGATTGTCCAAAAAAGACTCTTGTTGTTCACCTGAGTTGATAAAATAAGCTGTTTTGTGATGCTCAGCTCCCACCAACTTGCATCACAGATTCAAAATTTGTTGGCTCTGGTACTAGGGGATCTGAATTTCTTGCCCTGCTCAGATGAGAATTCACAGTCCTCATAATCTCCATGTGCTAGTCAGCCAGCTTCACAAGACACCTTCTGTAAACACCGAGCATCTTAACCACAGCATGGTCCCCACGTACTTTGCGGTTCTCCAAACCAATGGTCTTTATCTCCATCTATCCTAATAAAATGAAACAAGCAAGCAAAATGACAAGTCTTCATTACATATTATAGCACCTCTGCATCTCTTTCTAGGATAATAGAAAGATTGGAAATGAAGATTCATTTTCTGAAAAGTGATGTGTAAATTTTCCTTATGAAATCAACTCTTAAACTATTATGTTTCTGTGGGCATGAGTCCTAATCACTGACTGGTAGTATTTTTAATGGATGTGCTTCTTGTCATTAAATGAGAGGTACTTTAAAACTTATAAATATTGTTTTGGTGTAAATTACTTTAATTTACAACTTAATTTATAAAATTATCATGTGGAAAACAATGATATTATTGGTAGAGCATACTGGCATTATCAAAATAGAATCCAACCAACAGCTAGAGAAGAACCAAAGCTCTCAATCAACTCTGGAGGAATTGAATCTAACAGCCACATAAATGAGTATGGAAGTGATCCTCCCTGGGGTAGGCTTGGTATGTCTGCAGCACCTAGGGACTTTAGGATTGCTGCCCTTGAGCCAGAGGACCCAGCTTAGCTGCACTTGAAAATCCCACCCACAGAAATTGTTCAATAATGTTTGTTTTTTAAGCCTCTAAGTTTTGGGGAGCTTATCATATATTGGGAAATGACTAGTAGAAGGTCTCTGGATAAATTTTTAAACCACCACTTTTTTATTGAATGCCTCTCACTTTATAAGAAGATGGAAATATTAATCACCCTGAATTGCTCAGTACATTTTATATACATAAATTGAAATATCAAGCTACACCTCATAAATATGTACAATTATAAGTTGTCAATCAAAATTTTTTTTAAATATTTAAGGAGATGGAGCTGTTAAGGAGATGAATTTGATCATGATATACTATATACATGTATTGAATTATCATGCTATACCCATAAGTTGATACAATTAAGATGATAATTAACAAAAAACTTATTAAAAAAGAAAAATAAAAAATATATTTTGCTGTAGGTAGTTCTTCATTAATCTCTCTTTGTTTCCATGGGAGGAATTCACAGATTTCAAAGTTGAATCTGAGGACTGATCCCAGGGTTGCTCTACTACTAAACCACATTCCTAGAACTTTCTACTTTTATTTTTGACATCAGTCTTCACTAAGTTACCCAGACTGTCCTTAAACTTGTGATCCTCCTGCCTCAGGCTCCCAAAGAGCTGGGATTATGGGTGTGTGCCCAGCTAGATTTCAGATTTGTGTTTTGTCTTTCAGTAGCTTTTTAAATATGCTTTGCCATTTTCTTCCTCTTTCTTTTAAACATTTTATTCTTCTCAAATTGATTTTACTATGCTTTCTCAACATCATCTTCCATCTCCCTGACTGTATTTCTGCATTATCTAATTTTCTTTTTTAGTGCTTCTGTTGTTACCCTCATTTCTGAAATAGTACAGCTATATTTCTTTTCCATCTATTTCTTGAGCTTAGCCAGTATACATTTTATCCCTTCAATCATTCTGACTTGGGCCTTTGAATCTCTTCTTTGAGACTTTATTTCATGTGGAACTTCTTTTTTTTTTTATTGCATGCAGAAATCTGGTCATAAGTTTTACTGGCTTTGTTCTATAATATTTCTGAGTTGCTCCCTCTGTTAGAGGGCCTCCTTCTTTCCCCCTCTCCATTCACACCAGCTTATTTATTTTCCTTAGGATCATTGCTCTCAGTGGGATGGACTTCATCCTTCTTGGATAGACACAGCAAAGGGTTGAGGGATTCAGCTGGAAGACGAAACAGCTGGATATTTACTCTTCTGTCTTTAAACACATTAAAACACATTAAGCACACATGTCTTCCATTTTCTTGGCTATAGTCTTTTTGTTCACTGTTTTTAATAATTTTATTTCAGTGTATCGTTTCTGGTAAGGGGGTTGAAAACCTTCCATTCCTTACTGCTCTAGTAGAGCTTAATCTGAATTTTTCAATATATAGTCATAAATGTTAAATTTGATATATAAAATTAATGAGATATCAATAAGTGTAGCCTGAGAAAGTCTGAAAACAAAGAGTCCATTTCCTCTCTGCAAAGAAAAACACTGGACTCACTGATTCCATTTATCTGATTTGATCTTATCAGCACTTCTGTGCTATGAACCTTGGCCTCATTTAAGCCATAGATAACAGTCTCAGGAAGGTAAATAATGCCAAGGGTCATGTCCTTAAATTATTGTTGATTCAGGATTTGAACCTCATCCTGTCTCATTCCTAAATGTAACCTTGTTTTGCTGTCCAGTGAAATTGGATTCCCAGGTAGGTATAGTAATAACAATAAATAATTTTAAAATATTTGAAATTTTCATCACATAACCAGGTAATTCTGAACCTTTTATTTAGAAGATCATTAACAACACATGCCAACATATCTCCACATAGGAGTTTGTCTTGACAGAAGAAGGCAGGTAGGGCTAGTGCACTAGGCTTGCCCAGGGCAGAACTGGAGCAGGAGCTGAGACAGCACCCAGGCAGCTAGAAGTGGTGCTAGAAGTTCTGCAGGACTGTAAATTTGTTTTGGTGGTTGCCATCCAACCACAATGGCTCAGCTCCCTTCTATCAATGTGGAGAAGGGCCCAGGACAGCAAATCACATGAGCACTGCCTGAGAACCAGGGAAGAGAGGCCAGCAGCCTCAGGTGAGGAAGGAGGTCAGATGAGATGATGACCTGCGATCATCATCAAGTGATGCTGCTGTGCACCTGTCTTCAAACCACTGCCCAAGGATGTGGGAGAAGGACCAGGTGGCAGGGATGAGGACTGTGGGCTATGAACAGGGCTGTTGGAAAGCCATCAGACCAGTGGCAAGGCACACAATTGTCTGATGTTTCTCAGCAGGGAGAAGAGGATCATGGCCAGAGGGCTGCACCTTTCTAGTAACAGGAGCTTCTAAGGCACATGCAGCAAAGACAGAGTGGGAGATGCTAGGGTTGTAGGTGAGAAAACAGGGACCTTGGGACCAGACTAGAGGAGAAAGAGAAGGAGGTAAGTCTGGAGTCTCCAGAACCAGTAGCACAATGGCAATTCTAACAGCTCTTCAACCTTCCTTTGTGTAGAGGATGTTGCCATGTATTAGTGGATCAGCTGGGAAAGCATCCAAGTCCTCTCTGGTGTGTTGCCCTCAGTATGGACAGAATGTAGCTGGAAAGCAGATTAAGTGACAGGCAAAGTCCTTGGGATTCAGGTCATGGAGTTTGTTGGTGTACAGAATAGTGTTACTGTTCTAGAGTCACCATTGTCTGCCTGTTGAAATCAGGAAAGTCTTAACACAGAAAATATTCATTCATGGGTAGTATATTAAAACAAGTTACTACAGGAAGGGTTTTTTTTTTTAATTTTATGTGCTTTGTGACTATTTATACTATTAAGATAAATTTTAAAAAGTAATGCTTTAATTAAAAATGTGCCTTTAATATTGTATGGATTTTTAATTCCTCTGCATAGATGACTGAGAAAATACTGTTGAAAAAATATGTAAGTCTCTGTTGTTTGAGAGAATGCCCATTCATAATAACCACACTTCCTTATTAACCAAGCTTCATGAAGTTAAAAAAAAATCTCTTCTTTTTCAGATCACAAAGAACTTGAATCATCATCACAAAAGATGGACAATATGTGTAAAACCACGAAACCACTTAGTCTGAAATCTGATGTGACAACAAATGATATACAGAGGCCTATGCCAAGCACCAAGATCAGATGTTGCTGTTTGCCTGTAGATAGGTTCCATCTTGCAAGCTCTCCTAATGAGAAAAACAGGAGAAATGTGGGAAATGTCAATTCAGACAAGTTTTGCCAGAATCTTACCTTTGAAGGACTTAATATAAAAGACACCTCTACTACTGTTGGCTCCCAAATTAATGGTTTTGATCAGCAGATTTCAGAAAAAACTCAGGAACAACAATGTGAACTAAAGAACTTAACTGGCATGAGTGCAGTGATTGTGCCAAGTGTACTCCAGGAAAAAGTGACAATGAGCATCAATGATAGTGGTGATCATTCCAACGGTGCCACACAGCCCAACACACCAGCCAGTTCAGCAAGAGAGGCACCAGTGAGACTGTCTTCTCATTCTCACCGTCTTGCTCCTGCAAGAGCACCCAGAATACTGCAGCCCCATCTCGGGACAACATTTTACAAACCACCTATCCTGACCAGCAAAGTCAGGGGGACTGAGGAGAGACCAGCTTCACCTTCAGCAACAGTGCCTCCTAGCACAGCTCTTACTCCCCTGAGTCATGTGGAGAAATCTGTTCCAGAGGCAGACAGCACATCAGCTTATGCTTTGAAACCAGCTGCTGAGCCTAAAGAGAACTGTGAGGAGGTTGGCCTGCCTGACATGAATCCAATGTGCCAGGGACTCAGGCTAAAACAAATGGAAGAGGTACAAGACCTTGAATTTGAAATGCCACAGTTTGTGTAGGTTGTCAAAATTCAGTTTTTCTTTTTCTTGTTTCGTTTTATTATTGTGTTTATTTTATGAAAGAATGTTGTAACAGAACCACTTTTGTATAGGATTTTCAAAGTTTATATTTTGCCTTTTGGCCTTGTATTGTGTTTGCTAGTCATATAGAATGATAGTGTTTTAGTCATATAGAATGATAGTGCCTCACTGGTATTGTCTTTAAATTCTGTGTTTTTGAAGTTTTGCATAAAATAAGTATTATAATTTAAAATTTAAAATAATTTTCTCTATAAAATGATTCATGTAAATGCATCTTTAATGTATAATATTGTTCTCAACAAAGAGGGGCAGTAGGGAAAAATGAGCTTTATTTTGGAGCAAACCTGGTGCTGACTCATAAAATGCTTCTGAATGCAAGTGCCTGAAAAATCTTGATTGGGTATGAATATATTTTTTTCCCACATAATGTTCTAGTGCATCTTTGACCACTTGTGTTGTTATAGCATGTGTGGATTCATTGGCAATTCACTTAACTTTTTAAATATTTACATAGTGGCGTAAAAGCTTGTGAATCTGTGTTTACTAGAATTCTACTTGTCAATTTTTACATATGGTAATTAATACAATTGTAGAAAGAAAATGCACTTCAATACTAAAAAGTTTGAGACATTGGCAGAGACAACACAGACAAACAGAGTTGAGGCATCTTGAGTTTAAGAGACCTGTAACCTCACTGCTGTCAGCTTCAGCCTATTGCTGGATTGCCTGCGACTTCTGGCTGTCTGCTGACGAGAGCAAGTGGCCAACAGCTAGGGCAAGATAAAGCTCTCTCTGGTGGCTGTGGTTCTGCTGCTGCTCTGCGCAGCATGGCTGAGCAGGATGACAAGAAAAGGACATGGGTACCATGGTCGTCATCGACCTGGGGACCACTTACTCCTGCTTCAGGGCGTTCAAGAATGGCCAGTGGAGATCATCTCCAATGATCAGGGAAAGTGCATCAGGCCTTATTATGTGGCCTTCACCCCTGAAGAAGAACATCTGATCCTCGATACAGTCAAGAATCAGCTCAGAACACTGTGGTACCCACCAAGAAGTCTCAGATCTTTTCTACAGCTTCTGATAATCAACCTACTGTTGCAATCAAGGTCTATGAAGGTAAAGGACCCCTGAAAAAAGACAACCACCTTCTGGGTACATTTGATCTCACTGGAATTCCTCCTGTGGGGTCCCCCAGATTGAAGTCACTTTTGAGATAGATGTGAATGTTATTTTTGGGGGCGACAGCTGAAGACAAAGGTAAAGAGAACAAAAATAAGATTACAATTACCAATGACCAAAATTGCCTGACACCTGAAGAAATTGAAAAGATGGTTAATGATGTTGAGAAGTTTGCTGAGGAAGACAAAAGATGCAAGGAGTGCCTTGATACTAGGAATGACTTGGAAAGCTACGCCTACTCTCTAAAGTATCAGATTGGAGATAAAGAAAAGTTGGGAGGCAAACTTTCCTCTGAAAATAAGGAGACCATGGAAAAAGCTGTAGAGGAAAAGATTGAATGGCTGGAAAGCCACCAAGAAGATGACATTGAAGACTTCAAAACTAAAAAGGAACTAGAAGAAATTGTTCAGCCAATTATCAGTAAATTCTATGGAAGTGTAGGCCCTCCCCCAACTGGTGAAGAGGCTACAGCAGAAAGAGACGAGTTGAAGACACTGATCTGCTAGTGCTGTAATATTGTAAATACTGGTCTCAGAACTTTCCTTAGGAGAAAACCAAGAGAACTTAAGTCTCAAATGTAATTGGAATCTTCACCTCAGAGTGGAGTTGAAAATGCTATAGCCCAAGTGGCTGTTTACTGCTTTCCATTAGCAGTTGCTCACATGTTTTGGGGAAGAGAGAGAGGAGGAATTGGCTATCTTAAAAAACTGGATATAAAAATGTGGGTAGGATGTGTGTTCACCTCAGAAATGTTCTATTTAACGATTGGGTCATGCACATCTGCTATAGGAACTTTTTTCTACCATAAGTGACACCAATAAATGTTTGTTATTAAAAAAAAAAATACTAAAAGTTTGGAACTGTCATAAAATAAAAATTTGTACAGAAAAAGCTAAGGGATAAATCACTATGAGAAGCATTAAAACCATCTAAAGCCAAATAACTAAACTGTATAATTTAAATTATAATATATTTATATATTATATATTATGTATTATTTATTATATACTACATATAATAGATTTATATATATCTATATGATATAAGTTGTTTACATATAATTATAACATAATCCATGTTTTATATATCATATTAATATTAATTATACTAATATAATAATTGTATTATTATCTTATTAATAATAGAAATTATATTATTATATAATTACATTACAATGATATGCAACATAATATAAATTAATATAAATCTAAATATATTATATGATATATAATAAATATGTTATAGATAATAAAATAATATTTATATATTTAATTTATATTTTATTTTATTATGTGTATATAATATACACATATTTCATATATTATGTATAATTCATATTAAATACATATGAATCATAAACATTTTGATATGTAATATATAATTTATATAATATACATACTTATATATTTATATATTAATATATATAATTTATAGATAAATATATAAGTATGTATATTAAATAAATTATATATGATATATTATGAATATATATTTATATATTAATATACATAAAATTTATATATATATTTTATATATTTTTATTATATGTATATATGATAAAATAAATGTATTATATATAATATAAATTAGAAGGTTATATAAATATATTGTATTTAATTTATATTATATATGTATTATATAACATGCAATATATTTATATAATATTATAATTTAAATTATATAGATAAATTATGTCTTATTTGACTTTAAATGATTTTAATACATTTGATAGTTTTTAACCCCTTAACTTTATCTGTATAAATTTTTATTTTATGACATTTTTAACCTGTTTTGTATTTTTTATAATGGTCTTAAAAAATGCGTGCTTCACATATTTTTAATTTCAATGCATTTTCTCCTGACATTATGAGGGTTTGGTTAAAACCATGCCTTTGGATGTATGCCTGCAATCCCAGTAGCATGGGAGGCTGAGACAGGTGGGATCTCAAGTAGAAAGTCAGCCTTACCAATGGCAAAACTCTTAGCAATCCTGTCTTTAAATAAAGTTCATAAAAAGAGTGGGGATGCGGCTCAATGATTGAGTGTCCCTTAGTTCAATTTTCAGTACCCACCCCCCAAAATCCTTTTGTATGAAATCTTTTGACTTATAAATCACTTTACATACTTTTTCTACCTGGACTATCAACTAGTGAAAATGTATATGTCATTAGAATTGAGCAATAATTTATTTAAGTTCATTTTGAGAGTATATTAAGTCACATTGTTTGCAATTTCAGAGATGTAGATGACTGAATGTGTTTCACTTATAAAATACCCAGTTTTTATAAACTAGACCATTCCTGTTATTTTCTGGGTTTCATCATCTTGCCTAAAATATGATGTAAAAGGGACAAAAATAAAATAGCATTCTTGGTATGTGTGAACTATATTGTGAGTCAATGTTTTTGTATGATCATATTATACTTGATAAAAATTGTATGTATAGGTTTATACACACATTATTATATGTAAATTATTTCAAGTACAATAAGTTATTGTGGCTTCTCTGAAATTTTTGCCTCTTGGAGTATGATACTTTAAGATTATTAACTATTGACTCAGTGGTCAACACATGGGCTCACCACTTGACTATAATATGAAATGTGTTTTAGGGCATGTAATCTTATTATAGTTCTCCATAACATTAAGGACTAAGGAGAAATGAACAAATGGACTTTTTAATGCTAAAGCCAGTTTTTAGCCTTCTTTATACAAAGTACAAGAATCATATTGGTTTGAAAACTTAAAAATAAAATCAGAGTTAACATTTATTGAGCTTTGTGTATTTAGAGTTTACCAAGTTGAAATTTCACAAAACTTCTAATGGGTAAGTAAGCATTTTATAATTCCTGTGTTACAGATGAGGAAACTGAGGCTTAGCTAAGTGACATGCTTTTAGTTTTCAGAGATGCAGCAAGCAGAATTGAATCTCAAATACAGGTTGTGAAATTTTGATTAGTGCTGCTTTTTTTTGGGTACCAGAGAGCCACATCCACAACCCTATTTTGTTTTTTATTTAGAGTAGGGTCTCACTGAATTTCTTAGCACCTTGCTTTTGCTTTTGCTGAGGCTGGCTTTGAACTTGCAATTCTCCTGCCTCAGCCTCCCAGTGGGATTACAGGCATGAGCCACTGTGCCTGGCTGCTTAGTACTCTTAATGAATGTGATTACTAAATAATAGCAGGAAACACTGAACAATAGAAAATGCATCTTTCGATGTTTTTATTGTAAAATACACTTACAATTTGCCATTTAGACCATTTTGAAGTGTACAGTTAAGTAACACTAAGTATATTCACATTGTCCAAGGTGGCGTGTATTGCTGCGTCATCAGTTGACAGAAAGCAGAAGGGGGGAAAGGGATGTGAATGATGTGTGAAGCCTCTTATATAAGGGCATTCATTCTGTTAAAAAATATAGAGCTCCATGACCTAATCACACGTTTTGACTTATAAATCACATTACATACTTTTTCTACCTGTACTATCAACCAGTGAAAACGTATATGTCATTAGAATTGAGACATAATTTATTTAAGTTGATTTTGAGAGCATAGTAAGTCTCATTTTCCCTTTTGCTGCTGTCACAATAGTGATTGTCACAACATATACATTTGGGAAGAACATATTCAGACCATAGCAACCATGTTTAATACACTGTAAAGACAAATCCTTCTGGGGAAAGAATGTTGGTTTAAATCATGTGGAAAGTCCTTTCTAACTCTGAACCTAAGACTGTAGGGTAAATAGACCTTGATTCTAGTGGGCTGTTTCCAAATATGTGTCCATACGTGGCAGTGCCCTGTGCTGATGCAGCTTGCATCCTGAGGTTTCAGCTACCAGCCAGGGATCACTGCACTGTGGCCCTGGTTCCCATCTCCATCTTGCTACTAACATGAACTGATGTCACTATTGGATTGTAGGATTTAAGGACTGTTGTGTAGTTTAAAGCTTTAGGTTGTTGATATTTAATTACAATAATTAAACAAACATTTAATGACAATTTACTATACACCATCACCATGCTAGATAACAGAGACAAGACAATCTTTAAAAACACTTTCTGGGCTGGAATAAAGCTCAGTTAAGTGCTTGCCTAACATGTGCAAGGCTCTGCGTTCAATTTCCAGTACTAAAAACAAACAAAAAACCTTTGTGTATTTGTGGAACTTACAACTAAATACTATCAGGAATTGGCAGCTAACTCTCAGTGGATTCTATTTTCACATTTGAAAAAGTCAGATTTGTTTAAGTACCATGTTTTCAAGAAAAAAAAATAGCAGAATGTCCTGTAAATAAAGTCTGAGAATAGGACTAAACTTTTAAATTGAAGCTAAAATATGTAACTTGTACTATTTCAAAAACATTATTTCCCATTTGTAAAATTCTTATCTTCCCCTTAGAACTGCAGAGTGAACCCTGGGGAGCTTAACTGCTGAGTCACATTCAGAGATCTTATTTTTTGAGACAGGATCTCACTAATTTATTGAGACTGGCTTTGAGCTAATGATCCTCCTGCCTCACACTCCCAAGCCACTGGAATTAAACGCATGGATGGACCTCCCATTTCTAAAATTGTAATTATTATATTTGTACACCCAGTTTTCTTTCAGGAGACTTTAATTGAAAACTCTCCTGAAGGCTGGGATGTGTTTCAGTGGTAAAGCACTTTCCTTGCATGCTGAGGCCCTGGGATTGAGCTCCAGTGCTAGAAAGAAGGAAGGAAAGAAGGAAGGAAGGAAGGAAGGAAGGAAGGAAGGAAGGAAGGAAGGAAGGAAGGAAGGAAGGAAGGAAAAAAGGAAAAAAGGAAGGAAGGAATGGGGGAAGGAGAGAAAAGAGAAAAGGGAAAAGTGAGGGAGAGAAGGAGGAAAAAGGAATGGAAGGAAGGAAGGAACAAAGAAAGGAAGGCAGGCAAGGAAAAAGATCAGGAAAAGAAAATTATAATGAACACCAATTAAAAGGTCTTCTGCTAACCTACATATTAGTCATTCAATACAGGAACCAAAGCCCTTGTATGACTATTTAAATTAAAATTCTACAAAATCAAATTTCACTATCTCAGTCCCACCACTTATTTCAAGAACTCAGTAACCACATGGGCTCATGGGCTGGTGGCTATTATACCTGACAGTGCAGTGCAGATACTGTACATTTCTGTCATGGCAGAAAGGTCTATTGGACAACACTGATAAAGAGGAAGCATCACATCAAGATACTGGTATTGTGGATGTGTTAAAGAATATTCAATAAAATTAGACACCATACATGTTAAAAAAAAAAACAAAACACTTAGCAAATTGTGACCTACAAGAGGAAATCCTGAAACTAAAAAAAAGGACCTTCTTAACAAACCAGTCAAATTGGCAGCATCTCATTCATGATGTTGGCAAAATAACATCATTTGGAAAATAGCCTCTTTGCTGTGTATATACAAAAAAGCATCGTAATGAGTTTAAAAGTCCCAAATCTTGTATACAAATCTGGGTTGATTATCAATTGAATGTTACAAATAGAAAACCAACCAAGAAAACTAGTTCATCTAATGCATAGTAGCACAGCACTAAAATAACAGACTGGAAATTCTTCCATGAAACAAAGCCACTGAGGGGTGTGTTAACATAGTGAAAGTTCTTTCTTGACTAACTGCTCAACAGGGGTCAAACTAGACTTTTGAAATTCATAAGGAATTTTCTAACTCTTTTTTGACTGTGGTCTGCCTTTAGTGAATATACATATGTGAATATACTTTTTTAAAACTATATTTCACTCAATTTTTTTCTAGTATATTTTTGTTGTAAGAGTTCATACACACTGATTTAAAAAACTACTTCTTGCTACTGCAATTCTAGATACTAGTAGAGCTAAATTCCAATTGACATGAAAATAGGGTCCTATATGATATCTTTGATCTTAAATCTGGTATCAGTAATCATAAAGTCTAAAAACCACTGCACTGAAGTTTAGTAATTCCTATTTATTACATGCTAGGCATTATACAAAGTGCTTAATTCCATTTATTTTATTTACTTCTGAAATAACTGTGTGTTAAGAAGTAGGTAGTATTAATCCTATAGCCTAACAGGCTGATCTTAGTTTAATAATGTGCTCCAAATTGTGCTCCCAATGAGTCCTTCAGTCAGAATTTGAACCCAGCTAGCTTCCATTAATTTTACTATCCCAAGATCTAGAGCTCCTAATGAGGAATATTAAGAAAAGATAAGTTAAAATTTTTAATTTTGACTGCTTATTACATACCAAGTAATTCTAAGCCTCTTCCTTAGTAGATCATTGAGACCACATGCCAACATATCTCCACATAGGAGTCAGTCTTCACAGAGGAAGGCAGGTAGGGCTAGTGCAATGGACTTGTCCAGGGAAGAACTGGAGCAGGAGCTGAGCCAGCACCCAGGCACCTGGCTGCAGAGCCTGCACTCTTCATGGTGCTAGAAGTTCTGCAGGACTGTAAATATGTTCTGGTGTTTACCATCCAACCACAATGGCTCAGCTCCCTTCTATCAATGTGGAGAAGGGCCCAGGACAGCAAATCACATGAGCAGTGCCTGGGAACCAGGAAAGAGAGGCCAGCAGCCTCAGATGAAGAAGGAGGTCAGATGAGATGATGACCTGCAAATGATCCTGGTGTGCACCTGTCTGCAAACCACTGGCCAAGGATGTGGAAGAAGGAGCAGGTGGCAGGGATGAGGACCATGGGCTATGAACAGGGCCATTGGAAAGCCATCAGACCACTGGCAAGGCACACAGTTCCACTATCTAAGGATATATAGTACACAATAAGAAATGTTGATCTTAACCAGGTGAAGGTGAAGTGTACTGAGAATTTATTAGGTGAGTTACTGTTCTAAGCACTTTTCATCTCAACAAACTCAAAGGAACTCCTAGTTGATCTACATAAGAGTCGGCCCTTTCTCGTTCTATGATTGCAAGAAGAGTTTGTGGTGCTATTTAGTCCAGGGCCAGTGCAGATGGTGTGAACAGTTTGGTCACGTGGGAAAATCCTCAGGGAGTTTAAATTAAAGACACAGACACCATTTTACCTTTAAACCAGCTCTGGGATGGCTTCTTGAACCCTCAGCCTCAAGCCACCCAGGGAGGCAGTGAGGTTTAACTGAAGAGGAGAGACAGAGTGAGAGAGAGAGAGAGAGAGAGAGAGAGAGAGAGAGAGAGAGAGAGAACACTAGGGATAGGGCTTTTATTGGGGAACAAAAAATTCTGGGGAAAATTTCATCCAATGAAGGTCAAGCGGGCGGGGGGGCAATGTGGCAAGGTCAGGTGCGATGATTGGGTCTTTGAGGCAGTGGTGAGACATGCCTCCACATCACATGGAAAAGCTCTCAAACCCAAGAAGGGTGGGGAGAGCTCTGCCACATTAAAAGTGTCTGAGCACCTCACACCTAGCCAGGGAGTAAACTCAGTCAGTTCAAGGATGGACTCCCACAGTGCTGCACTTTGAAGGGAAGGGAAACAAAAATATATAATGACTCCTCTCTAGGGAGCAGAGTGGCTCAGCAGCTCAGCAGCTTGGGGGTCACCCAGTTCCAGGAATGGGGGTGGGTCCAGAAAACTCACCCAGTTCCAGAACTGCAGGGTTCTGGGAGATCACTCCATTGTAGGGTCTAGGATTTTTATCCAGTTCCAGGACTGCAGAATCTTGGGAGGCCTGCCGCCCCCAGCAGCACAGGCATCCAAACTAAAGGTTACTCCAGTGAATTTCCTAGGATACCAAATAAAACACCCAGGACAGCTCCTCTGCCTCAAGCTCTCCAAATGGGAGAGCAAGGAATCTCACGAGGGGCTGATGAGAGTGAGCATGTCCAAGGGTGGACTTTTACCAGGGAGACCCTCATTCTTTAGAAAATTTCATCCAAATAAGGTCAAGAGGGGCAGGGTTACAAGGACAAGTAAGGTAATTTGACCCCTGGGTTATAGGAAGGCATGCCTAAGCATGAAGACACATTCTGCTACTTCCAGGATCAGGGCAGCCATGTAGGGCCACTTTGAATGTGGCCAGATCACTGCAAGTGACTGACAGAGCTGCAACCAATCAGGGAAGGAAAATGCAACAGCCCCCCACAGAGGCCTATCCAGTTCTAGGAGTGGAAGGTCTAGGAAGATCACACAGTTCCAGCATTGCAGGGTCCTCGGTCTTACCCAGGGTTGTAGGGTTTTCTGACCTGTATGTGAGGATGCAGCTCAGCCAATGCTGTTTTCTGAACCCACGACACTACAAATTCATTCAGTAGTGAATACTACATTCATCTCAGTCCTTGCAAGTCTGGCTGCTCTGCTAGGTACCAAGAAGTGATGTGAAACTTCAGTCAGACTTAGGTTATGACTGCTGTGGGCACTCAGATGCCTCTTCCAGGAGGCAGCCTACAGTCCCAGTCCAGGCCCTGAGGGGCAGGATGCACCAGAGTCTGGGAGCACTGATGTGTGGCTTCACTGCAGGCTGGCCCCATGGGGTAGGCTATGACAGGGGCTGAGCTCAGGAGTGGCAGGCCACCAAGTGTGGGTGGTTTAGCAGTGCTAAGTCTCAGGGAAGGTGGGGTGCCATGGCTGTTTGTCACCTGAGCAAGACACAATCCAGCAGTATTTCCAGTCCCCAGGTGTCATGGTCTAATAGCTGTGCTGGCCACAGGAGTGGGGTACACCGTCACCTCCTTCTCTTCTGGGAGCTCAGATGTGTGGACTCCAGGCAGTCCCTTCAGGAGAGCTGAGTGGCATGAGAATACAAGAGTCCTAGTAGTGAGTATGGAAGGTGTCCAAGGTTTGGGTGGGAGCTGCTGGGGTCCTCTTGCTTGATTAGTCCACACAGGGAGGAAGCTCCCTTGTTCTGAGCTGCTCCTGGCTGTTGATGGCGTGTCAGAAACTAAGTGTGTCCTATACTCTGTGTGAACATCCCAGGATCCCATGCTCTATCTGGCTTCTGGTGATCCTTAGATGTGCTCTGGGGCTCTCTTCACTTACCCTCACCAAAATGCATTGCTTATTTTGGGAGTTGTCTTTATGGGAGGAAGGATGGTAGGACTTCTAGTCAGACTTCTTGCTAGCATCTCTCCTCCCTAGAAATGTTTATTTAAAATCAGAATAATCATACCCGGTATCACCATGTTTAATCAAATTTGTATTGGAGATCCTCATGAGTAAAATATAATGAGAATAAAAGAAAGTAGAAGAATGGAATACTAAAATATAGAAAGCTTAAACTTGCATTATTTTCAAATGATGACGATTTTTTAATATATTGTTTATTTTTTAAATAGAAATTGTCAAGGTTCCTGAATAAAAGCTTGAGATATAAAAGCAAAATTAAAGTTTTATATTCCAGTGGCAAATGATTAGAAATCGTGATTGAACAGGATATACTATTTACAATAGTATCAGAGACTGAAATTGCCTAAATAATCAAATAATAGACTTAAGACTTCTGTAGACAAATTATAAAATTTTATTAGGGGATGTGCAAAAGAACATAAATACATAAAGGCATATACTACATTTGTCAACATAAGACTTTGTCTAGGTCATTGTTTAAAGTATTTTTAAGGTATCCAGGTGCAGTGGCACACACATGTAATGACAGCAGCTCAGGAGGCAGAGACAGGAGGATCATGAGTTCAAAGCTAGCCTCAGCAAAAACAGGCACTAAGCAATTCAGTGAGACTGTGTCTCTGAAATAAAATACAAAATAGGGCTGGGGATGTGTGGCTCCATGGTAGAGTGCCCCTAATTCAATCCCCAGTACATCCTCCCTGCCAAAAAAAAAGTATTTTGGAGGCTAAAACACCATGAAATCTAAAGAGGAACCTGGAGTGGTTCTGGCCTATCAATTAACTATTAAGCTATTATATTATAAATTAAGCTATTGTCATTATAAAGTTGTTCTGATTAAAATAGTAAAATGCTGGTGCAGATGTAGAAATTACATTAAGTGCAAAACTTTACTTTGATGTAACAGCAACCTCCTATCAATTAGACATTCCATTTTGCATGAAAACACAGAGGCTCACAAAACAACACAGCATTCTAGAATCACAGAGTCTTTGAAGAATTTAAAAATGTTCAGTAAAATGAAAGGAAATTCATTGCAAAATTACACACTAGGGTAGTGAGCAAGAAGAATGCAGAGTGGAAGCAATATACAATCTAAATGTTGGAATGTTCTATTCCTCATGACATACCCACTCCCATGCACACATTAGGCTTTCTTGGTAACAGTGTAAGAGGTTAATGGTGAGGACCAGACTGAAGGGAAGCAAGGCTTCTCAGCAGAGGGAGTTTTCTGAGAGCCATGCACTCTTGCTCTTTGGGAGATGCAGGGGCAACGCTATTGGTCAAAGCCACAATTCTCTCTTTTTTAATTTTTAATTTGTTTTAATTAGTTATACATGACAGTAGAATGCACTTTTATACTTTGATATATCATACGTAGATGGGATGCAATTTCTCTTTTTCTGAGTGTACATATTGTAGATTCACATTGGTCATACAGTCACAAATATATATAAAGTAATAATGTCTGTTTCATTCTACTATCTTTCTTATCCCCATATCCCCTGCCTTCCTCTCCTTTCACTTCCCTCTACCTAAGGTAATGCTATATTTTTTTTGTAGAATTACAATTCTTAATACACATATATACCACAATTTTTGTATTTCTTTTTGTATATAAAGTATGTTGACACCCAATTCAAGTCTTCATACATCACATTTCACCATCCTTGCTAATCCCCTGCCCCCTCCCTTTCTCTCTCACCCCTTTACCCTGTTTCCCCCATGCTCTCCCTCCCAACCCCACCATGAGTCAACCTTATTTTATCAGAGGAAACATTCAGTATTTGTTTTCTGGGGATTGACTAACTTCACTTAGTATTATCTTCTCCAGTGCCATCCATTTACATGCAAATGCCATGGTTTGTTCTTTTTTAATACTGAGTAAAATTCCATTGTGTATATATGCCACGTTTTTTTTATCCATTCATCCACTGAAGGACATCTAGGTTGACTCACATCTATTTCATTCTACTATATTTCTTATCCCCACATCCCTGCATTTCCCTCCTTTAGCTATTGTGAATTGTGCTGCTATAAACATTGATGTAGTTGTGTCCCTGTAGTATGCTGTTTTTAAGTCCTTTGGATATAGTCCGAGGACAGGAATAGCTGGGTCAAATGGTGGTTCCATACCTCCATACTGTTTTCTATATTGGCTGCACCAATTTCCAGTCCCACCAGCAAGTTATGAGTGTACCTTTTCCCCCACATCCTCACAAACACTTACTGTTGTTTGTCTTCATAATAGCTGCCATTCTGACTGGAGTGAGATGATAACTTAGAGTGGTTTTGATTTGCATTTCTCTGATTGCTAGAGATGATGAGCATTTTTCTTATATTTATTGATTGATTGTATATCCTCTTCTGAGAAGTGTCTGTTCAGGTCCTTAGCCCATTTGTTGATTGGGTTATTTGTTTTTTTGGTGTTTAGCTTTTTGAGTTCTTTATGTACCCTAGAGATTTGTGCACTATCTGATATGTGAGGTGTAAAGATTTGCTCCCAGGATGTAGGCTCTCTGTTCACCTCACAGATTGTTTCTTTTACTGAAAAGAAACTTTTTAGTTTGATTCCATCCCTTTTACTGATTCTTGGTTTTAATTCCTGTACAGTAAGAGTCTTATTAAGGAAATTGGGGCCTAATCCCACATAATAAGATTAAGGCCTATTTTTTCTTCTATTAGACACAGAGTCTCTCACAACTCTCTCTACAATACTGAGTAAGTGGCAATTATTTTACATGGAAGACTTTTCATATGGTAAGAATAGATGTCATGAAAGAAAGAGAGCTGTCCATTGGTAGGGGACAGGTCTCTGCTTCGTGGCTACTTTGTGTTGAGTGCGTTCTATAAGCAGTGTTCTGATACTCTTTCATTAAAAAAAAATTATGTCCAAAATATATTCTTCCCAAGGAAAGCTATATCACACAGATTACTATTGTTACCCTTCTATACAAGTGGATGTCTTATGATTATATTTTTTCTTTTTACTCTGTAGTGGAAGGAAACATTCTCAACCGATGTAGCAAGAATCATGTATCAATACAATAAAAACACAAGTTTATCAACACATTCTTAAGAATCCCAGAAACAGAACTGTCCACATGGACAACTTGGATTCATGATGGAGATGGCATCATAGAGAAGTAGGAAAAAAGAGAATTACTTAACAAAAGGGACTGGAGAACTGACATTCCACAAATAAAATACACACTTGCATTCCCACATCATTCCATATGTATTGTCAACTCTAGATATATTAACCATGTTAATATTTTAAAAGGAAATTTTAAAATGATTAGTGGAAAATATTGTGGGTAGCTTTTAAAACTTGATCTTATAAAATATTTCCTAAGAATGCACACATAAAAACATATGATCACATGAGAAAAGATTAATAATTTGAGCACATAAAATTAAAAACATCTGGGGCTAGGGCTGGAGCTCAGCGGTGGAGTGCTTGCCTACCATGTGCAAGGTGCTGGGTTTGATTCTCAGTACCATATAAAAATAAATAAATAAAATAAAAGTATTGTGTCCAACTATAACTAAAAATATTTTTTTAAAAAATTAAAGACATCTGTATGTCCAAAGATGTCTTAAACAGGAAGACCAGGGTGCTGCTGGGTGGAAAAGGGTGCCCAGCAAAGATGCTGCTGGACTTGTCGGAAGAGCATAAGGAGCACCTGGCCTTCCTGCCAAAGTGGTGGTGGAGTTTGGGTGGATCAGGGTGGAGTTCCTGAGGCAAGGGACCATCCCCAAGGTCTATGAGGGTGCCGCCAGGAAGCTCAACATGAGCAGTAACACTGTCCAGCATGGTGTGGAAGGGTTGACCTACCTGCTCACTGAGAGCTCCAAGCTCATGATTTCTGAAGTGGGTTTCCAAGACTCTGTTTTTGTTCTGGGATTCTCTGAAGAACTGAACAAATTATTGCTTCAGCTTTACCTGGACAACAGAAAAGAGATCAGGACTATTCTGGGTGAATTGGCACCCAGCCTTCCCAGTTATCACAGCCTTGAGTGGCGACTAGATGTACAGCCTGCAAGCAGAAGTCTCAGGCAACAGATAAAGCCAGCAGTGACTATAAAACTACACCTAAGTCTGCAGACAGCCTCAGCCACCCTACTTCATCTAGTTCAGCAACTGTAACAATCCTTGGACGAGATGAAAACCAACCACTGTAGGAGAGTAGTTCACAACTTCAAGTGGTACCAAGTGTTAAGGTCCTAATGCCTTTGACTCATTTGTGAATGGATGACATTCAGGAATTACTTTTCAGAATTAACTTTTATTAATTGGTGTTGATAAATGCATCTAGATTCCATGAAATTCCTTTTCCTATTCCAGGATATTGAGGTCATGATCAGAAGCTAAAGTCAAGTTCCTTTTCTGATGCTAAATGTGGTCAGCTTCTTGACAGATTGAAATGTAATTTTGTATTTTAAATGTGTAAATAGGATTGAATCAACTAGAAATAAATCTATACTGTTCATATCTTCTGTATATATGAGCAATACCCTGTTTTTGGTACATTTTTGTCTGCTTAACTAGTATTTTCCTCTTTATTGATCAATTTTGAGAATAAAATTTACAGCTAATTTCTTTCCTATTCAGAGTATTTCTAAATAGTACAATATTTCTGACTTTTAAAAGCATCTCATGATGTTACTAGCTACAGAATAATGTAAAGTGAGTATGAGTTTTTTTTAAATTATATGCCCATATTGTTATAGGAAGTTCATGAATTTTTCTTTGAATGTAAAGGTCAGTAGTTTTTTACCATATTGCTGAAGTTTGACTTATGATTCATTGACTTAAGTAGCACTCAATTTTGTGTGATTGTTAATAATATTTTCACAAGGATTAATTTTTCCTATATACCAAAAGCAACTAAGAGACACACTGTCATTTACATTTATAAATAATGGATACAAGAATAATGTAATCAATGCTTGATTATCTGGGGTAGAAAGATGTCTTAAACTAAAAATGTTTTGAAATTTAAGAATATATTTTCAATATAACTGATAGAGGTTTCAATATAACTAACACACTTGAAAATTGAAAATATGTAAAGATAACCTACAAATTGGTAAGAAAAATATAATTAATCTAGTTAAAAATGACCAAAATATATGACCAGAAATTTTACAAAGGAAGACAAATGACTATCAAACACAGAAAAGGAATATAACATTATCAATGACAATAAATATAGACCTCATAATGAAATAGCTTCTGAAGGTTTTATTGCCAACAGCTAAGAGACCATGAGAAAGTGCCTGGACACCTCCAAGGAGACTAGACCAAGGGCATCTCACATGTGACCGACACTTGTGGCAACTGATGCTGCTTCTAGGAAGAGAGATGGGTGTGATCCCTGGGCTCACCTCTCATATGCCCTGTGACCAGCAGCCACATTCCCTGCACATATACCAGGTACAGTCCCACACAAGGGAGTTCTGTGCCTAAAGCTCGTAGCAATGAGGTTCAGAGCAGCAAAAACCTGGAGATCTCTCAAAAGTGCATAAGCAGGAGAGTGATCAATGCAACCAGGTACATCCACAGGCTGACTCCAGTCAAAACCAGTGAGCACAGTGGGTGAGTTTAAGGACCACCACTCTTTGATGCCTATTTTTATGTGTCCAGCTGGCAAGGTTATGGTCCCCAGTTGTTTGGTTAAGATTCAGTCCAGATGTGGAAAAATACTTCTTAGCTGTGATTGACATTGACTTTGAGTAACATAGGCCACCCTTTATAGTGTAGGTGGGCCTCATCTAATCAGTTGACGGCCTTAAGTGCAAGAACTGAGGTTCCTGAAGCAGAAAGGATTCTTCCCAAGGTAGCAAAATAGAAGACTCATCTGAGTTTTCAACCTGCTAACTTATGGAATTGACTCGAGATTGCAACATCTACTTTTTCCTAAATTTCCGGCCTGCTGACAAGTGCCATGGATTTCTGATTGTCTGCTCCCATAATATGAAACAACACATCAAAACTAATCTCTCTCCCATTCTCTCTCTCCTTATCTCTTCCCAGACTACACAGAATGTAGATACATTCAACAGAATATTTTTGTTAAATTAAAGGATCACTTATATGCTATACATTTATATGCATTTGTACACACAAACAAACACATACACATACACATATAATGTTAGGAATACTAGCCGCTTCCATAAAACTTCAAAGAATGTGAGAGAATAAGGACTCCTAAAGGTGGAAGGAGGCAGGGGAAAGCGTATACTTTCATGAAAGTTGTTACACTTGAATTTTCAAGGTAGGTTTATGAGAAATAACTAAAAACTTAATAAAAGCAGGCCAGTATGGACAATGTAAGTGTGTTATCAATGTGAGTTATGGGCAATTGAATCTTTGCCATCTGAGATCTTTTGAAACATGAGAAAATTAGTAATCAATGTTTCAATGATGTGCATGGATTTCTGGTGGCAGTGGATGGGGGTGGAAGAGGCCACATGCTGAGGGGAGGCACTTTCCCACACCTGTGCTCATTTTTCAGTCATCTGACCAGCAAACAGAACTGTGGAATCTTGGCTGTCCCTGGAGTCACCTGGGAAGTTCTTAGTGCCTGGATCTCACCCCCAGACATCCACATTTATTGGCTTTAGAATGAGTTTAGGAAAGGACATATCTGAAGGCTCACCCAGGGGTTCTCAGTGCAGGTCTGGGACTCCGTGCGGGACAGGATGCTCTCAGGCTGCAGGTGTCTGAGCTCTGATTTAAAGTTAGTTTCAAGCAGGTGAAGAGCACAACCAGATCTGCTTTGTACAAAGAGTACAGGACAGAGGGTAGAGGACAGATGAGCAAGAGGACAGACTGGCAGTCGCAAGGCAGTTTGATGCCCTTCTTGGTGGCTTTGGAGAAAGGTGAGGCATTTGGAAGCAAATGTGCTGACTGTGATGTGTGGAGACCAAGAGGGGAAGATGCTCAGTGGTGTATGGTGGGACCCAGGATTTCAAGCTGGTGATTAGGTAGGTTGTGATAAGTAGTGATGGTGAGCAGACTGGAACCCCTGGTGCTTTGATGTGCCAGCTTTGCAGAGCCTGGGAACCCTTTGCTGCAGAAAAATCTTTGTTAATCATTGGATGGCTTGAGAGAAGGTTAAAAGGTGACATATTCCTGTAATCCCATCAGCTCAGGAGGTTGAGGCAGAAGGATCCTGAGTTCAAAGCCAACCTCAGCAAAAGTGAGATGCTAAGCAACTCAGTGAGATCCTGTCTCTAAATAAAATACAAAAAAGGACAGGAATGTGGCTCAGTGGTTGAGTGACCCTGATTTCAATCCCTGGTACCCTTACTCCAATTTTTTTTTTTTTTTACAATAAAAGCAATGGGTGATCTGTGCCTTTTCTCCCAGAGGACTGTTCAGGAAACTTTGCTTCTCATTCTCTGGTTCCTTGTGCCATGTCTGTTGGTGGCACAGCTTTTCTAGAGAGCAGGATTGATGGTTACTATGGAACCCACAGACTTCTCATGAGTTGTTCCATGGGGCCAGTTGCACTCACCTCTGTCTTCAGGTTTCCAAAATGCTGGTATAGTCCCATGAACATCTTCTTGGTTTTATTTTATCTGTTTTTAAACAAAAAGTGAGGATCTATTGAATTTCACCTAAAGTAATTAGCAAATAACATTTTTCCCCTTAGTTCACAGTGTCACAGCAAACCATCTAAAAGGTATTCATGAGCAGAGTAATGTTAATATTAATAAACCTAATGATGATTTAAAAGCAAATTGAAAATTTAATCTTTCATTAATTCATGACATAGTTATAGAAAGCCTAGTTATTATGACTTCAATAAAAGTTCTTTTGGAGATTATCACACTTTATTTGGAAAGAAACAGAAGGGCAAAAGTTTCTAAATCTAACTTGCAGCTCAAATCTTCCAATTCCTCCTCCTTTTCTGGAGGCAGGGTGAGGTTAAAGACTTCCTTTCACTCTTTTCTGCTTTCTTGTTATGGACTTCTCATCTCCTCCTGGCTGATGATTTATTTGAGTTTCTTAGGATGGAGGAGACATAATCCAGGGAGTGGGAAACAACCTTCAAGAGCTGCAGCTTGACTAGACAGCACTGGACAGGTACCCAGGTGAAGAGCTGCAAGTGCTGGGTCAGGGGGCCCCCCGTAGCCCCAGACACAAATGTTTGCAAATTAAGCTCAGAAATACATCAGGAGTTTTTAAGGGAGTAAAAGCATCTCTGGTTTGTGAGATCACATGAGGAGAAGATGGTTGCCTGGGCCGCTGCTCTGTCAGGTCACTGGCTCTGGAATAGAGCTCAGAACAGAAAAGGTCAGAGCCCAGTCAGAGGTTGCCCTGCCTCTCGCCTCCCTGTAACTGTGCTTCGGCAGCCTGCACCTTCTGATGGACTCAGCGCCAGTATCTGCAGCTGCTCAGTCTGCCAGAAGAGCTGTGTGAAGACAGGCCTGTCGGGAGGTGTCAGGAGTAGTAGGGATGAGAGCCTGGGCCTGGCTCCAGCACAGGAGTGAGTCTGAGCCGCACCAGGTTGTAGAGACGGCTGCATGGCAGCCTGGCAAAACTCAACTGTCCTGACCTCTGAAGGTAAGGAGGAGCCCACATTGCTTTTGGGAGCATGCTACATACCACTTTTAAATATGTTTATAAGGAACTGGCTTCAGAGTTATCACCAGGCACTGCTCACGGAGTTCGGTGAGAGGCCAGCACATGTTTCCAGAAGGTAAGACAGAGATACCCAATGAGGTCCGACCCCTCACACAGCATCCTCCTCACCCTCTCTCCTGTACAATAAAAGGTGTGAAGGTCATTACACCTCTCAGCACTGGGCTGGGGACACATGGGTGACTGGGTACCCTGCTTCAATTCTGGCTGATGGCATGACTTTAACAGTGCATGTCTGGAATGTTAGAGCGGCATTTATGATCATTAGAAATAATCAAGTCCAGACCAAGGAAAAAGGTCTAAGAGAATGTTCAATAATTTATAGCTAAATGACTTTGGGACCTCAAGGTAGAATATCCAGGTGGTTCTTAAAGGACTCATAAATACTCAATTTAAAGGGGAAATATTAACATGGAGGTTTATGATCAGAGCATTGAAATTACATTGATCATCTCTACTCTGGCTCTAAAAATAAAAATGGAAGAATAATCCAGCTACCTAAGCAAGAAGGCTGCAAGCCATGTCTTGCATGGTAAAGTAACATCTGCCATTGGCACAGCTCAGGGACCTTGCTCCAGGAGACCTTCCTGGAAACGCCCCCAAGGACTCTCAATCGACCCAGCCTCTAGCCCCAACTCTGCCTGTCAGGGGTGAGTGTGTGCATCATTTGCTGTTATATTCTGTTTCTTTGAGGCAGAGAGGACACATATCAGAGTGAGAGAGGTTGATGGAGACAACTTCTCAGGAAGAGATCTGCCCATGAGCTGGAATGGGACCTTCCAAAGTTCTGGTTGTCCTGGGGCTGGCATGGAGAATGCAAAACAAGAGGTGATCTGAGGGTCTTTGGTGAGGGTTTATAGTACAGAGGGGTGGACCACAATGAGAAGCGGAGAAGTGTGAGGCCTTCCTAGGGAAGCAGAGTGCCCAGGCCTCTCCTTAGATACCTGCAGCTAGCTCCTAATAGGGTTAAGGAATACCAAGCTGGTTCTGACACCTCCTAGAATGGAAATGACAGAAAAACTCACAATTCCTGCCCTACCTAACTTAGGATCTGTTGGAAAAATGCAGTAAGATCAGCTTTTACTGGGAAGAGATGAATTCTAGATAGGGCAGAGGGGTGGGAGGGAAAGGGAAGGGGCAAGGGATTAACAAGGATGGGGAATGTGATGGACATCATTACCCAAAGTACATGTATGAAGACATGAATTGGTGTCAACATGCTTTATATACAACCAGAGATATGAAAAATTATGCTGTATATGTATAATAAGAATTGCAATGCATTCCACTGTCATTTATTTTTTAAAAAGTCAATAAAAATAAATTTTAAAAAATGAGAAGCTAAAAAGGAGATTAATAATAATAAAATAAAATAAAATAAATAATTATAATAATTTCCCTGAAAAAAAAAAGATCATCCTGGAAACTAAAAAGTGCAGTCCAAATGCAAGCTCCACAAAACACACATGAATGTTGATTAATTATTTCCTGAATGGACAAAGCCAACAAATGGGTGGTGGTGCAGAGGAGAGAAAAATCACTTCCCAGCAACTAAAAAGAACGAATCACTGCCTCTCCTAAGACATTCACTGGCCATATTGGGTGGATTGGTACATTAGTTAAGAATACAGCCTGGGGCTCTCACTTGACTTCACACTCAGCTTTCTTACTCTCTGTGCCTCAGTTTCCTCATCTACAAAATAAGGCGATTGTGATATTTCCTATTGAAGATTTTCTGTCATGATCCGAGGATGTAAAATGCTCCATAAAAGAAACACTGAAAGGAAAAACAGGGCTAGAAAAAGAACCTAGAGGTGGAGTTATTGTTTTAGACAGGGCTTCCAAGGTCAGGAGACTGAACAATGCCTCAGGGAAAGATCTACACAGGGAGCTCAAGAATTGAACCCCAAGGCAAACTGACTTAGGAGGTTAGGAAAATAGCAAAGAAGTTGCCTTTTACCTAAGATTGCACAGTCAATTGGGTTGGAAAGAAGCAGGACAAGAGTCCGTGCCATTGTGCTGAGCATACTCCTTTGCAAAATGCTTGAGCCTCAGTGGGTGTGGGGCGCCATCAGCCTTCCCCCTCTTCACATGCAGGAAGGCGGCCTTGCCCAGCTTCAGGCACTGCCAGGCAGACAGTGCCTCCATCCTCTTCTTCTGGGTCTCTATGGCCCTGTGCTTCTCCTCCAGCGTCATGTGCAGCTGCACCAGCTCAGATGCCAGGAGGCTGGCAGGATCCCAGCTATGCCTACCTGGGCTCTGCTCTTTCTTCTTCCACAGTGTCAGAGGGGCTGGGCAGCTTTCCCATGCATCTGGTGTGGTCTTCTGGGAGCTGCTGGTACTGGACTTGGTTTCACAGCTGTTGCGCCTCTGGAGCTTCCTCTCAGCAAAACTGAGAGGAAATTCAGAGCTGACAGCCCATGATCCACAACCACCCTCATCTGCCACTGGCCCTGGTTCCACCCCTATGAGCGCTGCACAGTGCCTGGTCTCTGGGGGACTTGGCAGTGCATGGCGAGGAGGGGCTTCTGTGGCCAGGGTTTTCTTGGAGGTGGCTTGATAGGGCAACCAAGGGCAGTGAGTGGGGGATGGAGGCAGCGAGCTCTGGCACTCTCTTGCCATGCATTTGGCGGGAGTCTGAGTCCTGGAACCTGGAGGAAGCATGGGGATGAGTGACGGATGGCGGTGGTCGCTCTGGTGCTGCACTGGGCTGGGGACTGCAGAGATGGCTGCTGACCAATTGCCATCCAGGGTCAGAGGGCCACAGTGGCACGCGGTGGTCCTGGAGGGGAGGCAGCTGCAGGCGGGGCGGGGTCTTCCGCGAGGATGGAACATTGAGATGGGCGCCCAGGAGAGGTAGACGTCAGGAGTGGGCACTATGGGAACCGGAACACTGTGGTACTTGGTGATCAGTTAGCAGTTGGAGCAGGATAAGGATGCTGAGGCAGCTGAGGACCACAGCGATACTCACCATACTCACGGGTTAACTTGACTTTTCCTTCTTGCTTTTCGGGTCCTCACAATAGTCTTTCCCTCTGGGATCTTTTTGTAAGTGTGGGTACATTTCCTGAAATTTCATTCTGATGAGTACCTCGGTAAAGAAACTAACAAGTGCTGTTCCCTTTTTACTTTTTCTTTACACACTTCACCTCATCTAGGCCTTTGTTGATGACTACTTTGAGCAGGGAAGGGGGCCTGAATCAGAGTGCTTCACAGCTGACAGCCTGTGATCATCAACCGCCCTCATCTGCTGCTGGCCCTGGTTCCACCCCCATGAGCGCTGCACAGTGCCTGGTCTCTGGGGGACTTGGCAGTGCATGGCGGGGAAGGGCTTCTGTGGCCAGGGTTTTCTTGGAGGTGGCTTGATAGGGCAACCAAGGGCAATGCGTGGGGGATGGAGGCAGCGAGCTCTGGCCCTCTCTTGCCATGCATTTGGCGGGAGTCTGAGTCCTGGACACGGGAGGAAGCAGGGGGATGAGTGTGGGATGCAGGTGGTCGCTCTGGCGCTGCACTGGGCTGGGGACTGCAGAGATGGCTGCTGACCAATTGCCATCCAGGGTCAGAGCTGCCACAGCATAGCGCAGTGGTCCGGGAGGTGTGGCAGCTGCGGAAGGGGCGGGGCCTGAATCACAGTGCTTCACAGCTGACAGCCTGTGATCATCAACCGCCCTCATCTGCTGCTGGCCCTGGTTCCACCCTCATGTGCGCTGCACAGTGCCTGGTCTCTGGGGGACTTGGCAGTGCATGGTCGGGAGCGGCTTCTGTGGCCAGGGTTTTCTTGGAGGTGGCTTGATAGGGCAACCAAGGGCAAAGCATGGGGGATGGAGGCAGCGAGCTCTGGCCCTCTCTTGCCAAGCATTTGGCGGGAGTCTGAGTCCTGGACACTGGAGGAAGCACGGGGATGAGTGTGGGATGGAGGTGGTCGCTCTGGCGTTGCGCGGTGGTCCAGGAGGTGTGGCAGCTGCGGACGGGGCGGGGCCTGAATCAGAGTGCTTCACAGCTGACAGCCAGTGATCCACAACTCCCTCATCTGCTTCTGGCCCTGGTTCCACCCCCATGAGCGCTGCACAGTGCCTGGTTTCTGGGGGACTTGGCAGTGCATGGCGGGGGGGGGGCTTCTGTGGCCAGGGTTTTCCTGGACGTGGCTTGATAGGGCAAGAAGGGCAATGCGTGGGGGATGGAGGCAGCGAGCTCTGGCCCTCTCTTGCCAAGCATTTGGCGGGAGTCTGAGTCCTGGACACTGGAGGAAGTACGGGGATGAGTGTGGGATGGAGGTGGTCGCTCTGGCATGGCGCGGTGGTCCAGGAGGTGTGGCAGCTGCGGGCGGGGCGGGGCCTGAATCAGAGTGCTTCATGGCTGACAGCCTGTGATCCACAACCGACCTCATCTGCTGCTGGCCCTGGTTCCACCCCCATGAGCGCTGCACAGTGCCTGGTTTCTGGGGGACTTGGCAGTGCATGGTGGGGAGCGGCTTCTGTGGCCAGGGTTTTTTTGGAGGTGCCTTGATAGGGCAACCAAGGGCAATGCGTGGGGGATGGAGGCAGCGAGCTCTGGCCCTCTCTTGCCAAGCATTTGGCGGGAGTCTGAGTCCTGGACACTGGAGGAAGCACGGGGATGGATGTTTGATGGAGGTGGTCGCTCTGGCATTGCGCAGTGATCCAGGAGGTGTGGCAGCTGCGGACGGGGCGGGGCCTGAATCAGAGTGCTTCACAGCTGACAGCCAGTGATCCACAACCGCCCTCATCTGCTTCTGGCCCTAGTTACACCCCCATGAGCGCTGCACAGTGCCTGGTTTCTGGGGGACTTGGCAGTGCATGGCGGGGAGGGGCTTCTGTGGCCAGGGTTTTCGTGGAGGTGGCTTGATAGGGCAACCAAGGGCAGTGCGTGGGGGATGGAGGCAGCGAGCTCTGGCCCTCTCTTGCCAAGCATTTGGCGGGAGTCTGAGTCCTGGACACTGGAGGAAGCACGGGGATGAGTGTGGGATGGAGGTGGTCGCTCTGGCGTCGCGCGGTGGACCGAGAGGTGTGGCAGCTGAGGGCGGGGCGGGCCCTGAATCAGAGTGCTTCACAGTTGACAGCCTGTGATCATCAACCGCCCTCATCTGCTGCTGGCCCTGGTTCCACCCTCATGTGCGCTGCACAGTGCCTGGTCTATGGGGGACTTGGCAGTGCATGGTCGGGAGCGCCTTCTGTGGCCAGGGTTTTCTTGGAGGTGGCTTGATAGGGCAACCAAGGGCAATGCGTGGGGGATGGAGGCAGCGAGCTCTGGCCCTCTCTTGCCAAGCATTTGGCGGGAGTCTGAGTCCTGGACACTGGAGGAAGCACGGGGATGAGTGTGGGATGGAGGTGGTCGCTCTGGCGTTGTGCAGTGTTCCGGGAGGTGTGGCAGCTGCGGACGGGGCAGGGCCTGAATCAGAGTGCTTCACAGCTGACAGCCAGTGATCCACAACCGCCCTCATCTGCTTCTGGCCCTGGTTACACCCCCATGAGCGCTGCACAGTGCCTGGTTTCTGGGGGACTTGGCAGTGCATGGCGGGGAGGGGCTTCTGTGGCCAGGGTTTTCCTGGAGGTGGCTTGATAGGGCAAGAAGGGCAATGCGTGGGGGATGGAGGCAGCGAGCTCTGGCCCTCTCTTGCCAAGCATTTGGCGGGAGTCTGAGTCCTGGACACTGGAGGAAGCACGGGGATGAATGTTTGATGGAGGTGGTCGCTCTGGGGTTGCTCGGTGGTCCAGGAGGTGTGGCAGCTGCGGACGGGGCGGGGCCTGAATCAGAGTGCTTCACAGCTGACAGCCAGTGATCCACAACCGCCCTCATCTGCTTCTGGCCCTGGTTACACCCCCATGAGCGCTGCACAGTGCCTGGTTTCTGGGGGACTTGGCAGTGCATGGCGGGGAGGGGCTTCTGTGGCCAGGGTTTTCGTGGAGGTGGCTTGATAGGGCAACCAAGGGCAGTGCGTGGGGGATGGAGGCAGCGAGCTCTGGCCCTCTCTTGCCAAGCATTTGGCGGGAGTCTGAGTCCTGGACACTGGAGGAAGCACGGGGATGAGTGTGGGATGGAGGTGGTCGCTCTGGCGTTGTGCAGTGTTCCGGGAGGTGTGGCAGCTGCGGACGGGGCGGGGCCTGAATCAGAGTGCTTCACAGCTGACAGCCAGTGATTCACAACCGCCCTCATCTGCTTCTGGCCCTGGTTACACCCCCATGAGCACTGCACAGTGCCTGGTTTCTGGGGGACTTGGCAGTGCATGGCGGGGAGGGGCTTCTGTGGCCAGGGTTTTCCTGGACGTGGCTTGATAGGGCAAGAAGGGCAATGCGTGGGGGATGGAGGCAGCGAGCTCTGGCCCTCTCTTGCCAAGCATTTGGCGGGAGTCTGAGTCCTGGACACTGGAGGAAGCACGGGGATGAGTGTGGGATGGAGGTGGTCGCTCTGGCGTCCCGCAGTGGTCAGGGTGGTGTGGCAGCTGTGGGCGGGGCGGCGCCTGAATCAGAGTGCTTCACAGCTGTCAGCCAGTGATCCACAACCGCCCTCATCTGCTGCTGGCCCTGGTTTCACCCCCATGAGCGCTGCACAGTGCCTGGTCTCTGGGGGACTTGGCAGTGCATGGCAGGGAGGGGCTTCTGTGGCCAGGGTGATCCTGGAGGTGGCTTGATAGAGTATCCAAGGGCAATGCGTGGGGGATGGAGGCAGGGAGCTCTGGCACTCTCTTGCCATGCATTTGGCGGGAGTCTGAGTCCTGGACTCTGGAGGAATCACGGGGATGAGTGTGGGATGGAGATGGTCGGTCTGGCGCTGCACTGGGCTGGGGACTGCAGAGATGGCTGCTGACCAATTGCCATCCAGGGTCAGAGCGGCCACAGTCTCATGCGGTGGTCCTGGAGGGGAGGCAGCTGCAGGCGGGGCGGGGTCTTCCGCGAGGATGGAACATTGAGATGGGCGCCTAGGAGAGGAAGAGGTCAGGAGTGTGCACTATGGGAACCGGAACACTGTGGTCCTTGGTGATCAGTTAGCAGTTGGAGCAGGATAAGGACGCTGAGGCAGCTGAGGACCACAGCGATACTCACCATACTCACGGGTTAACTTGACTTTTCCTTCTTGCTTTTCGGGTCCTCACAATATTCTTTCCCTCTGGGATCTTTTTGTAAGTGTGGGTACATTTCCTGAAATTTCATTCTGATGAGTACCTCGGTAAAGAAACTAACAAGTGCTGTTCCCTTTTTACTTTTTCTTTACACACTTCACCTCATCTAGGCCTTTGTTGATGACTACTTTGAGCAGAGAAGGAGGCCTGAATCAGAGTGCTTCACAGCTGACAGCCTGTGATCATCAACCGCCCTCATCTGCTGCTGGCCCTGGTTCCACCCCTATGAGCTCTGCACAGTGCCTGGTCTCTGGGGGACTTGGCAGTGCATGGCGGGGAAGGGCTTCTGTGGCCAGGGTTTTCTTGGAGGTGGCTTGATAGGGCAACCAAGGGCAATGCGTGGGGGATGGAGGCAGCTAGCTCTGGCCCTCTCGCCATGCATTTGGCGGGAGTCTGAGTCCTGGACACTGGAGGAAGCAGGGGGATGAGTGTGGGATGGAGGTGGTCGCTCTGGCGCTGCACTGGGCTGGGGACTGCAGAGATGGCTGCTGACCAATTGCCATCCAGGGTCAGAGAGGCCACAGCATAGCGCGGTGGTCCAGGAGGTGTGGCAGCTGCGGAAGGGGCGGCGCCTGAATCAGAGTGCTTCACAGCTGACAGCCTGTGATCATCAACCGCCCTCATCTGCTGCTGGCCCTGGTTCCACCCACATTAGCGCTGCACAGTGCCTGGTATGGGGGGACTTGGCAGTGCATGGCGGGGAGGGGCTTCTGTGGCCAGGGTTTTCGTGGAGGTGGCTTGATAGGGCAACCAAGGGCAATGCGTGGGGGATGGAGGCAGCGAGCTCTGGCCCTCTCTTGCCAAGCATTTGGCGGGAGTCTGAGTCCTGGACACTGGAGGAAGCACGGGGATGAATGTGAGATGGAGGTGGTTGCTCTGGGGTTGCGCAGTGTTCCGGGAGGTGTGGCAGCTGCGGACGGGGCGGGGCCTGAATCAGAGTGCTTCACAGCTGACAGCCAGTGATCCACAACCGCCCTCATCTGCTTCTGGCCCTGGTTACACCCCCATGAGCGCTGCACAGTGCCTGGTTTCTGGGGGACTTGGCAGTGCATGGCGGGGAGGGGCTTCTGTGGCCAGGGTTTTCCTGGACGTGGCTTGATAGGGCAAGAAGGGCAATGCGTGGGGGATGGAGGCAGCGAGCTCTGGCCCTCTCTTGCCAAGCATTTGGCGGGAGTCTGAGTCCTGGATACTGGAGGAAGCACGGGGATGAGTGTGGGATGGAGGTGGTCGCTCTGGCGTCGCGAGGTGGTCCGAGAGGTGTGGCAGCTGTGGGCGGGGCGGGCCCTGAATCAGAGTGCTTCACAGCTGACAGCCTGTGATCATCAACCGCCCTCATCTGCTGCTGGCCCTGGTTCCACCCTCATGTGCGCTGCACAGTGCCTGGTCTATGGGGGACTTGGCAGTGCATGGTCGGGAGCGGCTTCTGTGGCCAGGGTTTTCTTGGAGGTGGCTTGATAGGGCAAGAAGGGCAATGCGTGGGGGATGGAGGCAGCGAGCTCTGGCCCTCTCTTGCCAAGCATTTGGCGGGAGTCTGAGTCCTGGACACTGGAGGAAGCACAGGGATGAGTGTGGGATGGAGGTGGTCGCTCTGGCATTGCGCAGTGTTCCGGGAGGTGTGGCAGCTGCGGACGGGGCGGGGCCTGAATCAGAGTGCTTCACAGCTGTCAGCCAGTGATCCACAACCGCCCTCATCTGCTTCTGGCCCTGGTTACACCCCCATGAGCACTGCACAGTGCCTGGTTTCTGGGGGACTTGGCAGTGCATGGCAGGGAGAGGCTTCTGTGGCCAGGGTTTTCGTGGAGGTGGCTTGATAGGGCAACCAAGGGCAATGCGTGGGGGATGGAGGCAGCGAGCTCTGGCCATCTCTTGCCAAGCATTTGGCGGGAGTCTGAGTCCTGGACACCGGAGGAAGCTCGGGGATGAGTGTGGGATGGAGGTGGTCGCTCTGGCGTCCCGCAGTGGTCAGGGTGGTGTGGCAGCTGTGGGCGGGGCGGCGCCTGAATCAGAGTGCTTCACAGGTGACAGCCTGTGATCCACAACCGCCCTCATCTGCTGCTTGCCCTGGTTTCACCCCCATGAGCGCTGCACAGTGCCTGTTCTCTGGGGGACTTGGCAGTGCATGGCTGGGAGGGGCTTCTGTGGCCAGGGTGGTCCTGGAGGTGGCTTGATAGAGTATCCACGGGCAATGCGTGGGGGATGGAGGCAGGGAGCTCTGGCACTCTCTTGCCAAGCATTTGGCGGGAGTCTGAGTCCTGGACTCTGGAGGAATCACGGGGATGAGTGTGGGATGGAGATGGTCGCTCTGGCGCTGCACTGGGCTGGGGACTGCAGAGATGGCTGCTGACCAATTGCCATCCAGGGTCAGAGCTGCCACAGTCTCATGCGGTGGTCCTGGAGGGGAGGCAGCTGCAGGCGGGGCGGGGTCTTCCGCGAGGATGGAACATTGAGATGGGCGCCCAGGAGAGGAAGAGGTCAGGAGTGTGCACTATGGGAACCGGAACACTGTGGTCCTTGGTGATCAGTTAGCAGTTGGAGCAGGATAAGGACGCTGAGGCAGCTGAGGACCACAGCGATACTCACCATACTCACGGGTTAACTTGACTTTTCCTTCTTGCTTTTCGGGTCCTCACAATATTCTTTCCCTCTGGGATCTTTTTGTAAGTGTGGGTACATTTCCTGAAATTTCATTCTGATGAGTACCTCGGTAAAGAAACTAACAAGTGCTGTTCCCTTTTTACTTTTTCTTTACACACTTCACCTCATCTAGGCCTTTGTTGATGACTACTTTGAGCAGGGAAGGGGGCCTGAATCAGAGTGCTTCACAGCTGACAGCCTGTGATCATCAACCGCCCTCATCTGCTGCTGGCCCTGGTTCCACCCCCATGAGCTCTGCACAGTGCCTGGTCTCTGGGGGACTTGGCAGTGCATGGCGGGGAAGGGCTTCTGTGCCAGGGTTTTCTTGGAGGTGGCTTGATAGGGCAACCAAGGGCAATGCGTGGGGGATGGAGGCAGCGAGCTCTGGCCCTCTCGCCATGCATTTGGCGGGAGTCTGAGTCCTGGACACTGGAGGAAGCAGGGGGATGAGTGTGGGATGGAGGTGGTCGCTCTGGCGCTGCACTGGGCTGGGGACTGCAGAGATGGCTGCTGACCAATTGCCATCCAGGGTAAGAGCGGCCACAGCATAGCGCGGTGGTCCGGGAGGTGTGGCAGCTGCGGACGGGGCGGGGCCTGAATCACAGTGCTTCACAGCTGACAGCCAGTGATCCACAAACGTCCTCATCTGCTGCTGGCCCTGGTTCCACCCACATTAGCGCTGCACAGTGCCTGGTATGGGGGGACTTGGCAGTGCATGGCGGGGAGGGGCTTCTGTGGCCAGGGTTTTCGTGGAGGTGGCTTGATAGGGCAACCAAGGGCAATGCGTGGGTGATGGAGGCAGCGAGCTCTGGCCCTCTCTTGTCATGCATTTGGCGGGAGTCCGAGTCCTGGACACTGGAGGAAGCACGGGGATGAGTGTGGGATGGAGGTGGTCGCTCTGGCCTGGCGCGGTGGTCTGGGAGGTGTGGCAGCTGCGGGCGGGGCGGGGCCTGAATCAGAGTGCTTCACAGCTGACAGCCTGTGATCATCAACCGCCCTCATCTGCTGCTGGCCCTGGTTACACCCCCATGAGCACTCACAGTGCCTGGTTTCTGGGGGACTTGGCAGTGCATGGCGGGGAGGGGCTTCTGTGGCCAGGGTTTTCGTGGAGGTGGCTTGATAGGGCAACCAAGGGCAATGCGTGGTGGATGGAGGCAGCGAGCTCTGGCCCTCTCTTGCCAAGCATTTGGCGGGAGTCTGAGTCCTGGACACTGGAGGAAGCACGGGGATGAGTGTGGGATGGAGGTGGTCGCTCTGGCGCTGCACTGGGCTGGGGACTGCAGAGATGGCTGCTGACCAATTGCCATCCAGGGTCAGAGCGGCCACAGTGGCATGCGGTGGTCCTGGAGGGGAGGCAGCTGCAGGCGGGGCGGGGTCTCCCGTGAGGATGGAACATTGAGATGGGCGCCCACGAGAGGTAGACGTCAGGAGTGGGCACTATGGGAACCGGAACACTGTGGTCCTTGGTGATCAGTTAGCAGTTGGAGCAGGATAACGACGCTGAGGCAGCTGAGGACCACAGCGATACTCAGGGGTTAACTTGACTTTTCCTTCTTGCTTTTCGGGTCCTCACAATATTCTTTCCCTCTGGGATCTTTTTGTAAGTGTGGGTACATTTCCTGAAATTTCATTCTGATGAGTACCTCGGTAAAGAAACTAACAAGTGTTGTTCCCTTTTTACTTTTTCTTTACACACTTCACCTCATCTAGGCCTTTGTTGATGACTACTTTGAGCAGGGAAGGGGGCCTGAATCAGAGTGCTTCACAGCTGACAGCCTGTGATCATCAACCGCCCTCATCTGCTGCTGGCCCTGGTTCCACCCTCATGTGCACTGCACAGTGCCTGGTCTATGGGGGACTTGGCAGTGCATGGTCGGGAGCGGCTTCTGTGGCCAGGGTTTTCTTGGAGGTGGCTTGATAGGGCAACCAAGGGCAATGCGTGGGGGATGGAGGCAGCGAGCTCTGGCCCTCTCTTGCCAAGCATTTGGCGGGAGTCTGAGTCCTGGACACTGGAGGAAGCACGGGGATGAGTGTGGGATGGAGGTGGTCGCTCTGGCTTTGCGGGGTGGTCCGGGAGGTGTGGCAGCTGCGGACGGGGCGGGGCCTGAATCAGAGTGCTTCACAGCTGACAGCCAGTGATCCACAACTCCCTCATCTGCTTCTGGCCCTGGTTCCACCCCCATGAGCGCTGCACAGTGCCTGGTTTCTGGGGGACTTGGCAGTGCATGGCGGGGGGTGGGGCTTCTGTGGCCAGGGTTTTCCTGGACGTGGCTTGATAGGGCAAGAAGGGCAATGCGTGGGGGATGGAGGCAGCGAGCTCTGGCCCTCTCTTGCCAAGCATTTGGCGGGAGTCTGAGTCCTGGACACTGGAGGATGTACGGGGATGAGTGTGGGATGGAGGTGGTCGCTCTGGCATGGCGCGGTGGTCCAGGAGGTGTGGCAGCTGCGGGCGGGGCGGGGCCTGAATCAGAGTGCTTCATGGCTGACAGCCTGTGATCCACAACCGCCCTCATCTGCTGCTGGCCCTGGTTCCACCCCCATGAGCGCTGCACAGTGCCTGGTTTCTGGGGGACTTGGCAGTGCATGGTGGGGAGCGGCTTCTGTGGCCAGGGTTTTTTTGGAGGTGCCTTGATAGGGCAACCAAGGGCAATGCGTGGGGGATGGAGGCAGCGAGCTCTGGCCCTCTCTTGCCAAGCATTTGGCGGGAGTCTGAGTCCTGGACACTGGAGGAAGCACGGGGATGAATGTGGGATGGAGGTGGTCGCTCTGGGGTTGCCCGGTGGTCCAGGAGGTGTGGCAGCTGCGGACGGGGCGGGGCCTGAATCAGAGTGCTTCACAGCTGACAGCCAGTGATCCACAACCGCCCTCATCTGCTTCTGGCCCTGGTTCCACCCCCATGAGCGCTGCACAGTGCCTGGTTTCTGGGGGACTTGCCAGTGCATGGCGGGGGGGGGGGGCTTCTGTGGCCAGGGTTTTCCTGGACGTGGCTTGATAGGGCAAGAAGGGCAATGCGTGGGGGATGGAGGCAGCGAGCTCTGGCCCTCTCTTGCCAAGCATTTGGCGGGAGTCTGAGTCCTGGACACTGGAGGAAGCACGGGGATGAATGTGGGATGGAGGTGGTCGCTCTGGGGTTGCGCGGTGGTCCAGGAGGTGTGGCAGCTGCGGACGGGGCGGGGCCTGAATCAGAGTGCATCACAGCTGACAGCCAGTGATCCACAACCGCCCTCATTTGCTTCTGGCCCTGGTTACACCCCCATGAGCGCTGCACAGTGCCAGGTTTCTTGGGGACTTGGCAGTGCATACGGGGAGGGGCTTCTGTGGCCAGGGTTTTCGTGGAGGTGGCTTGATAGGGCAACCAAGGGCAATGCGTGGGGGATGGAGGCAGCGATCTCTGGCCCTCTCTTGCCAAGCATTTGGCGGGAGTCTGAGTCCTGGACACTGGAGGAAGCACAGGGATGAGTGTGGGATGGAGGTGGTCGCTCTGGCGTCGCGCAGTGGTCGGAGAGGTGTGGCAGCTGTGGGCGGGGCGGGGCCTGAATCAGAGTGCTTCACAGCTGACAGCCTGTGATCCACAACCGCCCTCATCTGCTCCTGGCCCTGGTTCCACCCTCATGTTCGCTGCACAGTGCCTGGTCTATGGGGGACTTGGCAGTGCATGGTCGGGAGCGGCTTCTGTGGCCAGGGTTTTCTTGGAGGTGGCTTGATAGGGCAACCAAGGGCAATGCGTGGGGGATGGAGGCAGCGAGCTCTGGCCCTCTCTTGCCAAGCATTTGGCGGGAGTCTGAGTCCTGGACACTGGAGGAAGCATGGGGATGACTGTGGGATGGAGGTGGTCGCTCTGGCGTTGCGCGGTGGTCCGGGAGGTGTGGCAGCTGCGGACGGGGCGGGGCCTGAATCAGAGTGCTTCACAGGTGACAGCCAGTGATCCACAACTCCCTCATCTGCTTCTGGCCCTGGTTCCACCCCCATGAGCGCTGCACAGTGCCTGGTTTATGGGGGACTTGGCAGTGCATGGCGGGGGGGGGGGGCTTCTGTGGCCAGGGTTTTCCTGGACGTGGCTTGATAGGGCAAGAAGGGCAATGCGTGGGGGATGGAGGCAGCGAGCTCTGGCCCTCTCTTGCCAAGCATTTGGCGGGAGTCTGAGTCCTGGACACTGGAGGAAGTACAGGGATGAGTGTGGGATGGAGGTGGTCGCTCTGGCATGGCGCGGTGGTCCAGGAGGTGTGGCAGCTGCGGGCGGGGCGGGGCCTGAATCGGAGTGCTTCATGGCTGACAGCCTGTGATCCACAACCGCCCTCATCTGCTGCTGGCCCTGGTTCCACCCCCATGAGCGCTGCACAGTGCCTGGTTTCTGGGGGACTTGGCAGTGCATGGCGGGGAGGGGCTTCTGTGGCCAGGGTTTTCGTAGAGGTGGCTTGATAGGGCAACCAAGGGCAGTGCGTGGCGAATGGAGGCAGCGATCTCTGGCCCTCTCTTGCCAAGCATTTGGCGGGAGTCTGAGTCCTGGACACTGGAGGAAGCACAGGGATGAGTGTGGGATGGAGGTGGTCGCTCTGGCGTCGCGCGGTGGTCCGAGAGGTGTGGCAGCTGTGGGCGGGGCGGGGCCTGAATCAGAGTGCTTCACAGCTGACAGCCTGTGATCCACAACCGCCCTCATCTGCTCCTGGCCCTGGTTCCACCCTCATGTGCGCTGCACAGTGCCTGGTCTATGGGGGACTTGGCAGTGCATGGTCGGGAGCGGCTTCTGTGGCCAGGGTTTTCTTGGAGGTGGCTTGATAGGGCAACCAAGGGCAATGCGTGGGGGATGGAGGCAGCGAGCTCTGGCCCTCTCTTGCCAAGCATTTGGGGTGAGTCTGAGTCCTGGACACTGGAGGAAGCACGGGGATGAGTGTGGGATGGAGGTGGTCGCTCTGGCGTTGCGCAGTGTTCCGGGAGGTGTGGCAGCTGCGGACGGGGCGGGGCCTGAATCAGAGTGCTTCACAGCTGACAGCCAGTGATCCACAACCGCGCTCATCTGCTTCTGGCCCTGGTTACACCCCCATGAGCGCTGCACAGTGCCTGGTTTCTGGGGGACTTGGCAGTGCATGGCGGGGAGGGGCTTCTGTGGCCAGGGTTTTCGTGGAGGTGGCTTAATAGGGCAAGAAGGACAATGCGTGGGGGATGGAGGCAGCGAGCTCTGGCCCTCTCTTGCCAAGCATTTGGCGGGAGTCTGAGTCCTGGACACTGGAGGAAGCACGGGGATGAATGTTTGATTGAGGTGGTCGCTCTGGGGTTGCGCGGTGGTCCAGGAGGTGTGGCAGCTGCGGACGGGGCGGGGCCTGAATCAGAGTGCTTCACAGCTGACAGCCAGTGATCCACAACCGCCCTCATCTGCTTCTGGCCCTGGTTACACCCCCATGAGCGCTGCACAGTGCCTGGTTTCTGGGGGACTTGGCAGTGCATGGCGGGGAGGGGCTTCTGTGGCCAGGGTTTTCGTGGAGGTGGCTTGATAGGACAACCAAGGGCAATGCGTGGGGGATGGAGGCAGCGAGCTCTGGCCCTCTCTTGCCAAGCATTTGGCGGGAGTCTGAGTCCTGGACACCGGAGGAAGCACGGGGATGAGTGTGGGATGGAGGTGGTCGCTCTGGCGTCCCGCAGTGGTCAGGGTGGTGTGGCAGCTGTGGACGGGGCGGCGCCTGAATCAGAGTGCTTCACAGCTGACAGCCTGTGATCCACAACCGCCCTCATCTGCTGCTGGCCCTGGTTTCACCCCCATGAGCGCTGCACAGTGCCTGGTCTCTGGGGGACTTGGCAGTGCATGGCGGGGAGGGGCTTCTGTGGCCAGGGTGGTCCTGGAGGTGGCTTGATAGAGTATCCAAGGGCAATGCGTGGGGGATGGAGGCAGCGAGCTCTGGCACTCTCTTGCCATGCATTTGGCGGGAGTCTGAGTCCTGGACTCTGGAGGAATCACGGGGATGAGTGTGGGATGGAGATGGTCGCTCTGGCGCTGCACTGGGCTGGGGACTGCAGAGATGGCTGCTGACCAATTGCCATCCAGGGTCAGAGCGGCCACAGTCTCATGCGGTGGTCCTGGAGGGGAGGCAGCTGCAGGCGGGGCGGGGTCTTCCGCGAGGATGGAACATTGAGATGGGCGCCCAGGAGAGGAAGAGGTCAGGAGTGTGCACTATGGGAACCGGAACACTGTGGTCCTTGGTGATCAGTTAGCAGTTGGAGCAGGATAAGGACGCTGAGGCAGCTGAGGACCACAGCGATACTCACCATACTCACGGGTTAACTTGACTTTTCCTTCTTGCTTTTCGGGTCCTCACAATATTCTTTCCCTCTGGGATCTTTTTGTAAGTGTGGGTACATTTCCTGAAATTTCATTCTGATGAGTACCTCGGTAAAGAAACTAACAAGTGCTGTTCCCTTTTTACTTTTTCTTTACACACTTCACCTCATCTAGGCCTTTGTTGATGACTACTTTGAGCAGGGAAGGGGGCCTGAATCAGAGTGCTTCACAGCTGACAGCCTGTGATCATCAACCGCCCTCATCTGCTGCTGGCCCTGGTTCCACCCCCATGAGCTCTGCACAGTGCCTGGTCTCTGGGGGACTTGGCAGTGCATGGCGGGGAAGGGCTTCTGTGCCAGGGTTTTCTTGGAGGTGGCTTGATAGGGCAACCAAGGGCAATGCGTGGGGGATGGAGGCAGCGAGCTCTGGCCCTCTCGCCATGCATTTGGCGGGAGTCTGAGTCCTGGACACTGGAGGAAGCAGGGGGATGAGTGTGGGATGGAGGTGGTCGCTCTGGCGCTGCACTGGGCTGGGGACTGCAGAGATGGCTGCTGACCAATTGCCATCCAGGGTAAGAGCGGCCACAGCATAGCGCGGTGGTCCGGGAGGTGTGGCAGCTGCGGACGGGGCGGGGCCTGAATCACAGTGCTTCACAGCTGACAGCCAGTGATCCACAAACGTCCTCATCTGCTGCTGGCCCTGGTTCCACCCACATTAGCGCTGCACAGTGCCTGGTATGGGGGGACTTGGCAGTGCATGGCGGGGAGGGGCTTCTGTGGCCAGGGTTTTCGTGGAGGTGGCTTGATAGGGCAACCAAGGGCAATGCGTGGGTGATGGAGGCAGCGAGCTCTGGCCCTCTCTTGTCATGCATTTGGCGGGAGTCCGAGTCCTGGACACTGGAGGAAGCACGGGGATGAGTGTGGGATGGAGGTGGTCGCTCTGGCCTGGCGCGGTGGTCTGGGAGGTGTGGCAGCTGCGGGCGGGGCGGGGCCTGAATCAGAGTGCTTCACAGCTGACAGCCTGTGATCATCAACCGCCCTCATCTGCTGCTGGCCCTGGTTACACCCCCATGAGCACTCACAGTGCCTGGTTTCTGGGGGACTTGGCAGTGCATGGCGGGGAGGGGCTTCTGTGGCCAGGGTTTTCGTGGAGGTGGCTTGATAGGGCAACCAAGGGCAATGCGTGGGTGATGGAGGCAGCGAGCTCTGGCCCTCTCTTGTCATGCATTTGGCGGGAGTCCGAGTCCTGGACACTGGAGGAAGCACGGGGATGAGTGTGGGATGGAGGTGGTCGCTCTGGCCTGGCGCGGTGGTCTGGGAGGTGTGGCAGCTGCGGGCGGGGCGGGGCCTGAATCAGAGTGCTTCACAGCTGACAGCCTGTGATCATCAACCGCCCTCATCTGCTGCTGGCCCTGGTTACACCCCCATGAGCACTGCACAGTGCCTGGTTTCTGGGGGACTTGGCAGTGCATGGCGGGGAGGGGCTTCTGTGGCCAGGGTTTTCGTGGAGGTGGCTTGATAGGGCAACCAAGGGCAATGCGTGGTGGATGGAGGCAGCGAGCTCTGGCCCTCTCTTGCCAAGCATTTGGCGGGAGTCTGAGTCCTGGACACTGGAGGAAGCACGGGGATGAGTGTGGGATGGAGGTGGTCGCTCTGGCGCTGCACTGGGCTGGGGACTGCAGAGATGGCTGCTGACCAATTGCCATCCAGGGTCAGAGCGGCCACAGTGGCATGCGGTGGTCCTGGAGGGGAGGCAGCTGCAGGCGGGGCGGGGTCTCCCGCGAGGATGGAACATTGAGATGGGCGCCCACGAGAGGTAGACGTCAGGAGTGGGCACTATGGGAACCGGAACACTGTGGTCCTTGGTGATCAGTTAGCAGTTGGAGCAGGATAACGACGCTGAGGCAGCTGAGGACCACAGCGATACTCAGGGGTTAACTTGACTTTTCCTTCTTGCTTTTCGGGTCTTCACAATCGTCTTTCCCACTGGGATCTTTTTGTAAGTGTGGGTACATTTCCTGAAATTTCATTCTGATGAGTACCTAGGTAAAGAAACTAACAAGTGCTGTTCCCTTTTTACTTTTTCTTTACACACTTCACCTCATCTAGGCCTTTGTTGATGACTACTTTGAGCAGGGAAGGGGGCCTAAAGGTGCAGGGACACCCTCTTTGCCTTTCTTTCTGACTGTATCTCTATCCTATCTCTTTTCTGTCTTTCCCTTATTACTGTCCCTTCTGTTTCCATTCACCTTTTTTCAACCATGACCTCAGCACAGAAAGTTAGGGTCTAAATTGGAATTGATAAGCTGGGAGATCCCAACTGCTACAAGGAGGGTATGTCCCTGTGAGTATGTGTCCAGGATTCCCCAAGACCCTGTCGGTGATAAAAATCTGGTGTTCCAGAGGTGGCCCCCCTTCTGAGGAAACCAGTGGACCAGGACTGTCCTTTTCTTTGAGTCAGACAGGTGCTGGTTTATTTCACTTTTTCACTACTGTCCCTGTCTTAGAGACCATGGGGAGGGTTCCACACTGAGTCCTTTGGATCTTTTGGGGGAAGGGAGGAGTGTTAGGTGTTTTGTGAATATTCCAAGGCCATTTCTAAACAGCAGGCAGCTTTTTGTTCTAAATCAGTTTTGTTCTTTTCCTCTTTGGGTTCACTTCACCTCCTTATTGAGTTTGGGTGTAGGGGTCTCCCTCTTCATGGAAAAGAATTCAAAATTAGATGTGGAGGTGAGTATTTAGGATGAGTAAATAAATCACAGCACATTATACATATATACATGTGTGTCTTTGAAATTTAGATCCTTTTCCCTGCAGTGAGTTCTTTAATCAGTTTGCCAGAAATGCCTACATAGAAATGCTAACCTATTGTAAGACTTGTGAAAGTGAGGAATAGTGACACTTAAGCCTCATTAGGTTGACAATACCTATAGATCTGGTCTCATGCAGACTGAATTTGAAGAAAGCCCAATGGGCCCAGGTAGAAAAGTTTCAGCCCCCAAGTTGGCAGGATATTGAAGCTTGGCTGAGTTGAAGAATCACTATATTCAGTGAATGTAGGGTAACACCAGACCGCTCCACCTCCCCAAAATAGAACAACCTCTCAATTATCATCCCCTTCACCTCCCACCTGTAAAAGCCCTTGACCTAGGAATGTGGGCATTTACAACTGCTCTTTGTCCCAGGGAGTTAGTACTACCATTGAACAAAGATGATTCCCAGAAGGGATTCTGGAAGGATTTGGATTCCTATGTATTTTAATTTATTCAGATTCTGAAAATTAATCAGAATCTCACTTTATGCTAGACAGACTCCCTGTAGAACCTTTCCATTTAATGAGTGGCAGAATACAATAACCAAAAACTACAGCCAAAGGAATGATTATTTTCAATGGAGGGAATGAAGTGGTATTTTTGTGTGAGCTTGAAAGTAAAGGGTAATTTTAATAAGCACAAAGTGGGGGGGGGTCTTCCTGCACAGAATTGCTGGTCATCTCTAATGTCTACCAGGATCTCACTGCTTTGACAGTGCAGCCATTTGCTCAGAGACACTGAGAAATCTGAAAGAGAGCTCTGTAGGTTGCCAGTATGTGCAGGTTCTCAAATCAAGCCACAACCACTTGATCTGAGACAACAAGTCACAGACAATAGCTCTGCTTTGAAGATTTGAAGAGTAGTTGGTTTGCTGTTTCTTTTAAATTTCCCATTCATTTTCATCATGGTGATGAGACGCACACACAAAAATAATTCATATGTGTAAAGAATACAGGGGATTGATAAAGGTTGGGAGCATATTTTATTAATTGTCTTTATGATTACATGATAAGGAATTGAGCCACCTTGTTCATAGAGCAGATTTTCGGCAATAATGCCTCCCTTGATAAGAGTTTTATTTTTCTTGAAGAAAGTTTCAGAGTGTATTGCTGAGAAAGTTTTCAAATGTCACAGTCTTCCTTTTTATTTTATTTGTTGTGGTGTTACATATTGAACCAGGGCTTCAGGCACACTAGGCAAGCACTCTACCACTGAACTACACTCTAGCCCCATAGTCTTCCTTTGAAAGGAAGAGGTCGGAGCTAATTAACATGTTTATAGAAGTGTTAGGGAAGGGCAAGTTCAGTTTCAACTTCAGGGTGTATGCAGACAGAACCTTCCATAATTTTACTTATAATATATATTTTCTAATATTCATTGAGTACCACCATGATGTCACATTTGTGCTTAGCATGTTAGAATGAATGGCTGGCTTCCACAGGACATTCAGGGGACTTTAGGATTGGTTGAGCCTTGCTGGAGAGAAATGGGAAGGAGAGTGATGGAGCTTATGGGGATGATCTTGAGATAGCCCAGAGTAGATCTGAAGGTAGACTAAAAAAACAAAAACAAGTTTTCATAATGGGAAATTTCAAGCAGGCATCAAAGTAGGCCAAACAGTATACTCTGTGAATACAACCTCAGTTTCAAAAATTATCAACACCTGAACAGTCATTTATCTCTACTATCATTATATTTAATAATCCTTAAAAGCAATTATACACAATACATCAACATGGCTGTGTTCCCAAAACATCCTTTATTGATAAAAATAGACAGCTGCCCTTCATAACCCTGAATTCAAAGACGGATAGTGTTAGGTTGTATGTTTAGGTGTGTGGTTTCTGTTCATTTTAGAGTTGACTGAAATAAGGTTTGATGTTCATCCCTCGCATTATGGATATCTGTTATTTCAGCACCATTTATTGAAAGACCACGGAATTACTTTGGCATCTCTGACAGAAATCGGTTGACTGGGATCCAAGGTGGCAGAGTAGAGGAGATCCTGCTTCAAGCTGCTCTGTGCCTGAATCAGAGAAAGCTATCAGGTGGCTTCTCCTGCTCGGGGTCTTGCCTTGAGGGAACACAACATCTCAGTTCATGTGACAGGACCCCATCCAGCGGATTTTCACAGAATCCACCAGAGCTGCGAACACCAAGCAGAACTCAGAGCCTCTGTGTTCAGGTGAGAATCCAGGCTTCAGTCCCAAAGCCCACAGTTTGAGCACAGGCGCGACTCTCAAGTGGGGGAGCAGAGACACCAACTAAGCACCTCGGTGGAGTGGCAGAACTCCAGGGGATGCTCTGCTCCCACGCAGGTCCCCAGACCACGTTCTAGGCACAGCACAAGGACATCCCAGCTCCCCCGACCTCACCAGACACCCCGACTGGGAAAAGGACTGACTTGACCTTTCTCACCATCTTTGGGGGGTGTGGTTACCAGCTGGATCTGTGACTGAACAGGTACCTGGGTTCCAAATCCACTCCCCCAGCTGTAATAACTCGGTATAGAAACTATCAGCACAAAATCAGCTCTCAGTTGAACAGGAGTGCAGTGCCACCAGGACACTGCCCACTTGGTGCAATCCTAAGTTGGAGGGCGTGAGGTCCCCCAGATGAGACCTGATAAGCAAGAGAGGGGAGGGGGCTAAAACCTAGGAGCAACTCAGAGAGACCAAGATTAGGGAAGCCCAGACAAGAGAGGGAGAGCTTTAGTCTTCTCACACTGGTTACCTACACCACACTGAGGGCAGAGAACCAAGCTTGGAATAGACAACTCTACCTACTAAAAGAGAAGAAAAGGGAACTCTGAGAGTATTTTGTTGTTTGTTTGTTTGTTTTGTTTTTTGTTTTCTTCTCTTCCATATTATCCTCTTTCTTTCTCCTCTACCCCTCCTCCTCTGGTCCTCACAACCCCAACATATAACCAAGAAGTTTGCATGAAATAGAACTGAGTCACCAGAATAATATAATATAAAGGAATTGCATAAGCCACCCCTCTTTTTTTTACTTCTCTCTCTCTCTTTTCTCTTTTTTACTTCCTTTTTATTTTTCTTCCTCCCTCTCTTTCTCTTTCAACCTCCTAATTTTTACTATTTTTACTTCTTGTAATTTTCTAAACACATATACGTGTTTGTTTTTATGCATTCTACTGTCCTCCCACATACTTGTCTCCCCTAAATTACCTCCTGTCTATTCCCCTGCTACTAACTCTCTTGATTAGAGTTCTCCTCCAAATTTCCTAAGTTTTATTAATCCATTGCCCTCACATCTTTTGCCCTTAACATAAAGTCAGATACCTGACCTCTAGTTCTCTGTCCACCACCAGAAGAAAGTGTACATCTTCTATGAAACTACTGATTATATTTTAAATTGTAATTGAATCTAGAATTACTAGACATTGAAACTAACTATGAATGTCTTAATAGCAGTAATTTACACATAGGTGATGTATTGTTTATTTTGGGAATGTCAACATTGTCTCTCCCCACAAAGAAGGGATCTTGGAATATACAAGAGCACTACAAATCTATAGGGTAAAAAGAATAACACACCAGTCCCACAGAGCAGGAATGAAATACCAGCAACATGAAAAGACAAGGGAAGAAAATACCACAAACAATTGAAGACAATGCATCATTAGAAGAATAATTAGAAACAGCAGAAATAGTGACAGAGAAAGATTTCAGGATTTACATTATTCAGATGTTTTGGAATCTCAGAAAAGACATTAGACAACAAATACAGATAGTGAAAGATCACTTTGACAATGAGCTACATAAACAAATCCAAGAAACAATGACCTCTACAGGGAGATTGAGGATTGAGGATATATATATATATATATATATATATATATATATATATATATATATATATATATACAGAATTACTTGAAATGAAAGAAATATGAACCAAATTAAAAACACAAATGAAATTAATTTATAAGGCAAAGCCCCATCTTTATAGTCTTTAACTAAACTGTAAGTACCAAAAATTTAAGTTGCTACCTATTGATGACAGAAATTTTTGAACGTTAAGATTTTAATAGGGCTGAGCATGGTGGTCCACAATTGTAATCTCAGTGACTCTGAAGGCTGAGGTAGAAGGATTGCAAGTTCAAGATCAGCCTCAGCAATTTAGTGAGACCCTGTCTCTGAAAGAGGAATTGGGGAGGTAGCTCAATGGTAAAACACTCCTCAGTTTAATCCCCAGTACCCAAAAAAAAAAAAAAAAAAAAAAATTAATGGACATGCAAATAAAATAAAATCCATTTCAAGGAAAAATATCTGGCTAATAACTTGACTCCTGATAGGATCAGCTAATTACCAAATAGCTAAGATAATGCTCTCTTGTTTTTGCAAGTAGAATACTGGAAGCTGTATCACATCAACATGGAGATGCACTTGGATGATTGTGTAACCTTGAGAAAGTCTCTTACTCTTGTTGGTAGTTTCCTATCTTAGAAACAGGTTTTTATCTGTGGTTTTCATACTACTACTTCAGCAATGGAATCCTTTTTTTCAAGTAAAAAATCTTAGAACCCTTATATACATATGCATGCACACATTCTAGCCCACTATATTTCATATTTTCTTTTTTTCATTAATATAAATTTCCTTATATAAATTTTATGTACAATAATTACTAAACATTAGGTTAACCAATGAAAACACATAGTAATGCATTGGTAATACATATATTAAAATTTGGTAACAAATTTGTAAAAAAAAAAAAAACCACAAATGAGAGCATCACCAGCAGAGAATACAACTTAGAAGATAGGACATCACGAAGACAAAGTATATTATCTTGAAAGGAATGTAGACAGCACAGCAAAAATGATAAGAAACCATGTGCAGAAAACCCAAGAAATATGGCATAGCATAAAAAGTCTAAATTTAAGAGTCATTGGGATAGAGGAAGGCACAGAGTTCGAAACCAAAGGAATGTGCAAGCTATTCAATGAAATAATATCAGAAATACTTCCAGACATGAAGGATGAAATGGAAATCCAAATCCAAGAAGCCTGCAGGACACTGAATGTGCAAAATCACAACAGACCCATACCAAGACACATTATAATGAAAATTCTCAATATACAGAAATAGGAGAGAATTTTAAGAGCCACAAGAGAAGTGAATCAGATTACACATAGGGGTAAACCGATTAGGTTAACAGCAGATTTTTCAACATATTCCCTGAGAACTAGAAGATCCTGGAACAACATATTTCAAACTGGAAAGATAATGGGTTCCAACCAAGAATCTTGTATCAGGGAGAGAAATGAATTACAGTAGATGGGGTAGAAAGAGAAGATGGGAGCTAAACTGTGGAGCCAACCTAGATGTCCTTCAGTGGATGAATGGACAAAAAAAAATGTGGCATTTATACACAATGTAATACTACTCAGCATGATAAAAGAACAAAATCATGGCATTTGCAGGTAAATGGATGGTGTTGGAGAAGATAATGCTAAATGAAGTCAGCCAATTCCTAAAAAACAATGCCAAATATTTTCTCTGCTATAAGTGGGGTGACTTATAGTTGAGTTGGGAGGAACAGCATGGGAGGATGAGATTAATTCTAGGGAGGGGTGGGAGGGAAAGAGAGGAGGAAGGGGATTAGCGAGGATGGTGGAATGTGTTGGACATCATTGTACAAAGTACATATATGAAGATTTGAAATGGGTGTCAACATACCCTATATACAAACAGAGATATGAAAAATTGTGGTATATATGTGTATTAAGAATTGTAATGCAAAAAATAGAACATATATACTGGCATAAACTGAAGTGAACATACTTTATATCCAGAGATAAAAGAAATTGTGCTCTGTATGTGTAATAAGAATTGAAATGCATTCCAGTGTTGTCATGTATTTAAAAAAATTAAATGAATTTTGAAAAAAGAAATAGCTTCACTAAATACAAGAGAGTCTACTTTGGATTCTATTTTATTCTGTTGATTTGCATGTCTCTTCCTAGGCCAAAAGCACACTGGCTTGAATCCTGTAGCTCTACAGTGAGTTGTAAAGTCAAGCAGTCTAGATTCTCTAAAATTTCTTTGGCTCTCCAATATCTTTAACATTTTCATATAAACTTTAGAATCAACTTGTTAATTTCTGTATAAAAACATGCAGGGTTCTTCCAAAATCCTATGTACTCAGCAATAAAAGAGAATAAAATCATGGCATTTTCAGATAAACGCATGGTGTGGGAGAAGATAATGCTCTGTGAATCTAGGCAAGCCCAAAGAAACAAATGCCAAATGTTCTCTCTGATATAAGGAGGCTGACTCATAGTGGGGTAGGGAGGGGGAACAAGGGAGGACTCTGAAACAGAGGGATGCGAGGGGAAGGGAGAGAACATGGGGTTAGAAATGATGGTGGAATGAGAAGGTCATCATTATGCCAAATACATGTATGAAGACACGAATTGGTATGAATATACTTTGCATATGACCAGAGATGTGAACTATTGTGCTCTACATGTGTAATATGAATTGTAATACATTCCACTGTCATAAGTAAATAAAAAAAGAAAAAAATGTGTGTTTTATAAGAGATCAATAAATGAGATGCTTTTTTATGTTAGAAATTCAAAATAATAGCTTTTTGTAATATATAAGTAATCTCAAAGTCTAAAAATTATTCCATGTACAATATCATGTGGTATATGTTTTTGTCATTTTACCCTTCTTACATACTAACATTTCTGTTGTAAGGACCCAGATCCCTTGGAACATTTCAGCAATCATTAATGGCAAAAGCAGCTGCCACCCATAAATTCAGAAAATGGAGATATCCAGCAAGATGTAGATACTGTGAACACATTGTCATATTTCAAGGTCTTAAATGCCAAGAGGTAAGATCTTTTTGGAATCACAATTTTTTCTTTTGCTATATACTTTTTTGTTATGATTTTACTTATTTAGAGATGTGTGTGTCCACACACAAACACACATTTAAATATATATAAATTTGTTGTTTGTACTCCTGGGAACTAAATTTAGGGTCTTGCACATGCCATATTTTTAGAGAGAGAAAAGAGAAAGAGAGAGGGAGAGAGACACACACACACACACACACACACACACACACACACACAGAGAGAGAGAGAGAGAGAGAGAGAGATTTTTAATATTTATTTTTCAGTTTTCGGTGGACACAATATCTTTTTTTAAATTTTATTTTTATGTAGTGCTGAGGATCCAACCCAGCACCCTGCGCACACCAGGGGAGTGCATTACCACTTGAGCCACATCTCCAGCCCATACACTTTTTCTTAAAATTGTGCTTTGAAATGGGCTCTTGCTAGATTGGTCTGGCCTTTAACTTGTGAAATTCCTGTTTCAACCCCTCAAGTAGCTGGAATCATGGGCATATGCCATCACACCTAGCTTGCCAGTACATGTTTAATAAAGTCCCACAGTTTATTTTTGTAGTTTTCTTATTTGTTTTCCTGTTAAATGTAATTCACAAACCACAAATAGTACTTTTTCACTTATTTTTGTCGTTATTAGTCGGCCTGTATTTTGCTTAGTTGTGAATAATTTTAAGGTGAGTCAATCAGTTTTCAAATATCATTTTCTTATAGTGTCTTCTTATCTGCCATAAAAAATGCATGGCAAACTTAACCATCGTTTGCGGACATCGTAAACTTCGGGGGAAAATACACCTATTTGGAGCAGAATTGTCCTGTGTTGCCAAAAAGGAGCCAGATGGCATTCCTTTCATAATCAAAATGTGTACTTCAGAAATCGAAAGGACTGCCTTGAGTTTACAAGTATGTTGTTTACTCTTAAAACTCTAAAAACATAAATGCCTTTGTGATTTGATTTAATGAAAAAGAGATTTTAAGAAAATCAGCACTCTCCATTTGTAATAACTAAATTTATTCACATTTATTTGGAAAATGTTAATTTATTTGACTTCAACTTGTATTTTTTAAATACTAATAAAAATTGAAGTAGATACATCAACTCTGTCTAGATGTCTGCATTTAGCCCTTTGTACTAAAGTGAAATATTGCATTCTGTTTTTCTTTTCTCTTCAAGGGAATCTATAGAGTCAGTGGCAACAAGGCAAAAATCGCAATCCTGTGTCGAGCTCTGGAAAGTGGAAGGCATTTAGTAGATCTGTGCGAATTTTCTTCACACGATATCTGTGAAGTGTTGAAATTTTACTTACAAAAGGTTAAAGTTTTATTCTAAACCTACCATCAAATGCAAAGAGCAAAAATATTTTATATTGAATATTTTTCATTGGTATAGACTATGTCATCACCCCCCTCATTATTCTAAGATTTTATAATGATGTACTTTGATGTGGATATATTTCCATCCAGTATTCTGGCCACTCCATGAGCTCCGTCAGTTGTGAGCACTTTAGTTCTTGGAACTTTTCTTGATTTTTATTGCCATTCTCCCACCCTTGTACTTGAAGCTCTTCTTTGGAGATGTGTGTGTGTACCATACACAAACACACATATAAATATTTATAAATTTGTTATTTGTACTCGTGGGGATTAAAAATTCAGGGTCTTGCACTTGCTTGGCAAGTATACTTGTTCTCCAGTTCCCTTACCTTTTCTTTATTGTTCTTTTTTTCTTCAAAAACTTTCTAAGACATTTCCTTGTCTTTTTCTTCTTGAATAAGTAAATTACTCCATTTGTGAGATCATGTTTTAATATTCAAGAAGTCTGATTTTCTATTCTTTTGATCACATTTTTTAAATGATTATATGATGCTCTTTTATTGTGGATGTTCATAGATTTTTCTCATTAAGGGTTCTTTTCTCTATTTGGCCTCTAACCTCTGTAGAAATACAATGTGACCCTCATATATAACATTAAATTTTCTATAGCAACATAAAAATTAAAAATAAAGTGAAGTGAATTTTAACATATCATTTAACATTTTGAATATCTAGTTTTTCAAATTATGAGGTATTTTGTTTATTTATGTATTTGTATTGCAGCTCTTTTTCTTTGAAATCTGCTATCTATTTTTCATTTAGAACACATCTCAATTTAGATCAGTTGCATTTCCAGTACTCTTTCACCATATCTGACTAGTTGCCAGCATATTGACAGCATCATTTTAGATGCTGGCACTTCATTTTGTTCTTTTTCCACCCATTTGATTTTTGTCTTTCATGGTGTCTAGTTACATGAGTTTGGACTTGAAATCACTTTGGAAGCACTTGAACACATCAAGGCTTTTTAAAAACTTTGAACTTTACTATAAAGTGGTCTAGGTGGACTGTTTGGTATATGCCTAACTACATGTCTCTAGTTCCCTGTTCTGGCACTGGTGTGATCCTCCTGGGAAGGCATTTTTTCTAATTGTAGATGAACACAATACTTTTAATTAATTTATTTATTTTTATGTGGTGCTGAGGATCCAACCTAGTGCCTCACACATGCCAGATGAGTGCCCTACCATGAGGCACAACCCCAGTCCCCCAGGAAAGGGTTTTTTCCTTGCCTAGAGATGCAGTACCAATACTGTGGAAGCCAGGGTTACTAAGACTGTAGGATCTGGGCTTTCAGTGTGCATATAGCCAACATATCCCCGTTTGAAAACAGTTACCTCTCTGTTCCTTATGTTTGGCATTGCCTCGATTCAGAGAGCCTCTGTATCCCATTGCCCAGAGAAAAATTTTCCAGAGTTTTAGAAAGGAGATTGCCCTAGTACATGGAGTGGAGACAGGATTCTATAGAGAGCTAAGCTTTCTCAGCTGGCCCACCTGCAACCTAAGCCAAGATCAGAGGACCTGGTAGTGATTGTCCACATCCCTTTAGGATTCTGAAAATCATGTTGAGTGACAAAGAGTCAGTTCTCTTGGAAATGCTGCATCAGGACTTATTCATCTGCTCTTCTACTTGTGAATTGTTGCTTTTTGTTTTCTCTATTTTCCTAGTCCTTATGAGCCTACTGTATTTTAGTGGAATTGCAGGAGGGAAAGAAATTAAGTATAAATTGCTGGGTCTACAATGTTAGCCCAGGAAAGCATTGATAACCCTTTAATCACATTCTACAGATTCCTCAACTGAGAAATGGAGGTTGATACCTTTGAATGACTGGAAGTCTCATAATGTGTCATCCTTAACCTTGTTTAGTCAGTCAGGGAAAGGAGATGAATTGGGTCCAATACAATAAACTTGCATTCTGTTGAGGAATTTTATATGTCTAAGACTTTCATTTGGCAAAGTGTGCTCAATTCTTGCAATAGTGTTAGAGAGTAGCCTTTATCTGACTCATTGACCTAAAGCTCCAAGAGGTGATGTGACTTGCTTCAGATCCCAGAGTGGTTGAAGATAGAAACTGATCACAGGACAACACCTTAACTTCCCACAGATATTATAGGACATCAGGTAGCCAACGATTCACTGAATTTTTTATTGTAGGTCAGTAGAAACATTAAAATTCATTTTGGCAGTGGATATTTGTTGTAAGAACTTCTTTTGACCTATTCATGGCAAATCAGCCTGTTTGAAAGTTTCATGAGATGTTGACAGTATGTTTTTGTAGGTCTATTATCTTGTGCTGATCTTCATTCTTGCCTAAGTAAAATCTGTGCCCTTTAGCACTTTGATATTTTTACCCCTTACTCATAAAATCCATGGGTTTCTGATTCATTTTATAGATTCTGTTCACTATTCTATGTTTGTTCCAGTAAAACAGCTGAAGATTATATATTTGGGGGGCAGATGTGAATAGAAGAGTTTTAAAATCCCATAATGAAGCTTAAAGCTTAAACTTCATTTAAAGTTTAGAATTTCACTCATTATCCATTAATTTGTTATTAACATAAATATAATTTATAGTCAAGATTTTGATTTGCTTTCTAAGTCACTTCTCTACCAAACATATATATTATATTTTATGGGCAGGGATGAAGCTCAGTACTAGAGTGCTTGCATAGCATGCTTGAGGTCCTAGGTTCAATCCCCAATACTGAAAATGATATCAATAAATACAGATTGACTTTAGAAAATTTTGTTAATCTAAAGGGGACATGCTAAATTATTTGAGTCTCACTTATAGTTGAATTTAACAAAGAAAACAGGCAGAAGATTTTTTCAAAATATTTATTTTTTGGTTGTAGCGGGATGCAATACCTTTATTTTATTTATTATTTTTTATGTAGTGCTGAGGATCAAACCCAGGCCCCTGCATGTGCTAGGCAAACACTCTACCTCTGAGCCACAACCTCAGCCCAAAGGTATTTTTAATATAATTTTGTTTCTTTAGCTACCAGAACCATTGGTTTTATTCCAATGGTACCAGGAATTTATGCAGCTTGCAAATGTCATCCAACAAATTAACCAAGAACAGGACACCAAAAGGGACAACTCTGAAGACAACACATCTCCAAATATGTGTACAGATATCAACCAAATTTTTCTCAAAACCAAGGACCTTGTAAGAAAATTGCCACCGTTCAATTTTAACACTCTACATTACCTTATCATCCATCTTAAGAGGTAAGAATTTTTATACCATCTTAGCCATTTTTAATTCAACAGGGCAATAGTATTCAGTACATTTATATTGTTATGATTTTCAAAATGATTTTTAGGATGTTTTTATTATGTGTTGGGAAAGGGAGACATTGAATACATGTTCATGCAGCAAACATGGTTCCCTCAGATGCTTCCTGTGTGCCAGGCTCTGGCTGGGGAAACTAGGGTGGAAATATAGGGTTTCTGCTATTTGTGGGCTTATCCTCTTGGGGTACAGGTCTGTATATAACCACAGTTCACCATCATCCTTTTTCTAGTAGCTGTGCACAGCTTGTAGGCATGTAGAGGAAGTTTTGGGGGTAGGAATAGAGCAGAAGAGGCAAAAGGCCTTGTGTCTGATTTTAAGAACTGAGTGGTGATTTGGTATTGAATGTGCAGAAGAGCATATGAGGCAGAGAGAAATGACATGGAGACACAAGAAAGCATTTTGCATTTAGAAAATTTGATTTCATTAGGCTACAATATAGCAAGCAGTAGCAGGAACTGTGCTACCCTTCCTAGAGACTTGATAAAAAATCTTACCTACCTGGCAGATTAGTTGACCAAGGTGTTTCTATGCCCACTAAAGAACTTGGAATCAGGAATTTCACATATTCAGATTTGCCTGCTAGACCTTTCTGACAGTAATTAAGATCTCCTTTTTTAATTTTTTTTAAATTTATTTTTTGTGGCTGGAATTGTGGCTCAGCAGTAGAGATTGTGCAAGGCCCTGGGTTCGAACCTCAGTCCCACATACAAATAAATAAATAAAATAAAAATTTTAAAAAATTTATTAGTTCAAATCAGTTATACATGACAGCAGAATGCTTTTCAATCCATTGTACACAAATGGAGCACAAATTTTCATTTCTCTGTACATGATGTAGAATCATACCACATGTGCCGTCATACATGTACTTAGGGTAATGATGTTTGTCTCATTCCACCATCTTTCCTACCCCATACCCCTCCTCTTCCTTCCCTCTCCTGAGCCCAATCAATGTTCCTCCATCCCCAGGAACCCAATTATGTATCAACATTTATTTATCAGAGAGAATTTTGGCCTTTGATTTTGGGGGATTGGCTTACTTCATGATATTCACCAACTCCATCCATTTACCTATAAATGCCATTATTTTATTCCCTTGTAATGCTGAGTAATAGTCCATTGTGTATATATACCACAGTTTTTTTAACTATTCATATCTTGAAGGGCTTCAAATTATTCCATGAAATAGAAAAGGAGGAAACCCTTCCAAACTCATTCTGTGAAGCTAGTATCATCCTGATACCCAAACCAGCCAGAGACACATCAAGGAAAGAAAATTTCAGACCCATAACTACACGATGAACATAGATGCAAAAATTCTCAATAAAATTCTGGCAAACCACATACAAAAACATATGAAAAAAAAAACAATGCACCATGATCAAGTTGTGTATTCCAGGGATGCAAGGTTGGTTCAACATACAGAAATCAATAAATGTAATTCATCACATCAATAAACCTAAAGAGAAGAAACCTATGATTATATCAATTGATGTAGAGAAAGCATTTGACAAAATACAGTACCTTTTCATGTTCAAACTATTAGAAAAACTAGGGGTAGTAGGAATATACCTCAACATAGTAAAAGCTCTCTATTTTAAACCTAAGGCTAACATCATTCTAAATGAAGAAAAATTGGAAGCATTCCATCTAAAAATTGTTCAACATAATCCTTGCCACTCTAGCCAGAGCAATTAGGTGAAAGAAATTCAAGGGAATACAAATAGGAAAAGAAGAACTTAAATTACCATTTTTGCCAACGACATATTTTATACTTGGAGGATCCAAAAAACTCCACCAGAAAACTTCTAAAATAATAAATGAATTTGGCAAAGTAGCAGGATATAAAATTAATACCCATAAATCAAATGCATTTCTATACATCAGTGGTGAATCCTCTGAAAGACAAATAGCAAAGCTACCCCATTCACTATATATATATATATATATATATATATATATATATATATATATATATATATATATATATATAATCACAGCTTCTTTACCCATAGATGAATCTAGTATCATCCTGATAGCTAAACCAGGCAGAGACAGATTTCTTTGGATAGTCATAGAAATATCAAGCTGAGAGTGTTTGAAGTAAAACCAGAACATTGATAGTGGCAATAGAACAGAGAGGTGTTCAGGAGAGAGAACCATCCAGGCTAGAAAACTAGCTGTGGGCAGCTGGGAGTGTGGCTAGTGATAGAACACTTGCCTAGCACATGTGAGACACTGGGTTTGATACTCAGCACTGCATAAAAACAAATAAATAAAATAAAGGTATTGTGTCCATCTCTAGGTAAAAATTATTTTTTTAAAAAAGAAAACTAACTGGGCAGTGAGAGAGAAAATGACAGTGCTGTTTCAGTTTCCAGTTCTTATACTGGAACGGGGAGTATATCCCACATACAATGATGGAGCAATTTTTAGAGGTGTTTTTCTTCCTTCTGCTACTGAGTTCAGTAGTTCCTTCTACTTACATGCATTTTATCCTAATATAGTACTCTGAAACTCAGTTTGGTGTGTGGTAAGTATCATAATGAAACAAAGGATTCTTTCCCTGGACCCACCAAACTTGACCCTTGACAAACGTTTTGTAGTCATCTATAGCCCGAGTTTTCTCCAACCTTCTCAAGTCATAGTAAACTAACATTAAAGACATCTATTAGGCAAATCTCATACACTTTATGTGTTCTTCTTTTCAGGGTTGCAGACCATTCTGAAGAAAACCTGATGAACTCAAAAAACTTGGGGGTGGTATTTGGACCCTGTGTCATGAGGCCCAGGCCTACAACCACTCCTGGTACCATCTCCTCCTCTCTTGTTGCATATGCCAATCAGGCCCTGTTGGTCGAATTCCTCATTACCAATGCAGAGATGATCTTTGATGGGTCCCTAGAGCCACAAAATGTTTCATCTAGTACTGACGTTGTTGCACCTCGGGTGGATAAAAGCCCTCCTTGCAAACCCGTAATATCAACAGAACATTCCACAAAGTCACAATATTTTTCTATGAAGCAAGTGAGTTTTGACCATTACAGAATTGCATTAAATTTGTGATGTTTATGTTAACAAGTTAATAGTCTTTGAACTGTTTGTTTTGAGATGTGTTTTGCTTTTAGTTTAAAACTTCTCTTGTTTCAATAGGATATTCACACTGCAGATATTGAAATTAAAAATTATGAATTGGCTACATCATTTGAGGAATCAGAACGCAAGCAAAATGCATTGGAAAAATGGGATGCATGTCTCATTGGTGAGTGGTCATGTAACATATATCCTTGCATATTTCAAACCTTGCCAAGAAGTCGTGATTAAAAACCAAGGTGAGGGCTGGGCTTGTAGCTCAGTGGTAAAACGCTTGCCTCGGCATGTGTGCGGCCATGAGTTGGATCCTCAGTACCATATAAAACAAATAAATAAAGATAAAAATATTGTGTCCATCTACAATACTCATCCTTTAAAAAAAAACAAGGGGTATTAAGTTGAGGTAAGTTCAAACTTCAAGGTTTTATTAGTTAACTTTTCTAGCCATTGAGAAAGTTTAGTGAATGTCATTTAAATGAATATCATGCTTTGTTTCTCTCTTGTAAAAAGATATCTTGAAATTCATAAATTATTTTTGTTCTCTTTCTGAGATTTGTTTTCACCTTCACTTCTTTGTCATCAATTAAAGTCAAAACAGAAAAAAGCTGGACTCCTGAAACTCAAAAAAAAAAAAAAAAAAAGACTCCTAAAGTTTTTTGATGTCCCTTTACCTGTGGCCTAACTTTAGCACATTAAGCACACATGTCTTCCATTTTCTTGGCTCCAGTCTTTTTGTTCACTGTTTTTAATCGTTTTATTTCAGTGTATCATTTCTGGTAAGGGGGTTGAAAACCTTCCATTCCTTACTGCTCTAGTAGAGCTTAATCTGAATTTTTCAATATATAGTCATAAATGTTAAATTTGATATATAAAATTAATGAAATATCAATAAGTGTAGCCTGAGAAAGTCTGAAAACAAAGAGTCCATTTCCTCTCTGCAAAGAAAAACACTGGACTCACTGATTCCATTTATCTGATTTGATCTTATCAGCACTTCTGTGCTATGAACCTTGGCCTCATTTAAGCCATAGTTAACAGTCTCAGGAAGGTAAATAATGCCAAGGGTCATGTCCTTAAATTATTGTTGATTCAGGATTTGAACCTCATCCTGTCTCATTCCTAAATGTAACCTTGTTTTGCTGTCCAATGAAATTGGATTCCCAGCTAGGTATAGTAATAACAATAAATAATTTTAAAATATTTGAAATTTTCATTACATACCAGGTAATTCTGAACCTTTTTTTTAGAAGATCATTAACAACGCATGCCAACATATCTACACATAGGAGTTTGTCTTGACAGAAGAAGGCAGGTAGGGCTAGTGCATTAGGCTTGCCCAGGGCAGAACTGGAGCAGGAGCTGAGACAGCACCCAGGCAGCTAGAAGTGGTGCTAGAAGTTCTGCAGGACTGTAAATATGTTTTGGTGGTTGCCATCCAACCACAATGGCTCAGCTCCCTTCTATCAATGTGGAGAAGGGCCCAGGACAGCAAATCACATGAGCACTGCCTGAGAACCAGGGAAGAGAGGCCAGCAGCCTCAGGTGAGGAAGGAGGTCAGATGAGATGATGACCTGCAATCATCATCAAGTGATGCTGCTGTGCACCTGTCTTCAAACCACTGCCCAAGGATGTGGGAGAAGGACCAGGTGGCAGGGATGAGGACTGTGGGCTATGAACAGGGCTGTTGGAAAGCCATCAGACCAGTGGCAAGGCACACAATTGTCTGATGTTTCTCAGCAGGGAGAAGAGGATCATGGCCAGAGGGCTGCACCTTTCTAGTAACAGGAGCTTCTAAGGCACATGCAGCAAAGACAGAGTGGGAGATGCTAGGGTTGTAGGTGAGAAAACAGGGACCTTGGGACCAGACTAGAGGAGAAAGAGAAGGAGGTAAGTCTGGAGTCTCCAGAACCAGTAGCACAATGGCAATTCTAACAGCTCTTCAACCTTCCTTTGTGTAGAGGATGTTGCCATGTATTAGTGGATCAGCTGGGAAAGCATCCAAGTCCTCTCTGGTGTGTTGCCCTCAGTATGGACAGAATGTAGCTGGAAAGCAGATTAAGTGACAGGCAAAGTCCTTGGGATTCAGGTCATGGAGTTTGTTGGTGTACAGAATAGTGTTACTGTTCTAGAGTCACCATTGTCTGCCTGTTGAAATCAGGAAAGTCTTAACACAGAAAATATTCATTCATGGGTAGTATATTAAAACAAGTTACTACAGGAAGGTTTTTTTTTTTTAATTTTATGTGCTTTGTGACTATTTATACTATTAAGATAAATTTTAAAAAGTAATGCTTTAATTAAAAATGTGCCTTTAATATTGTATGGATTTTTAATTCCTCTGCATAGATGACTGAGAAAATACTGTTGAAAAAATATGTAAGTCTCTGTTGTTTGAGAGAATGCCCATTCATAATAACCACACTTCCTTATTAACCAAGCTTCATGAAGTTAAAAAAAAAAATCTCTTCTTTTTCAGATCACAAAGAACTTGAATCATCATCACAAAAGATGGACAATATGTGTAAAACCACGAAACCACTTAGTCTGAAATCTGATGTGACAACAAATGATATACAGAGGCCTATGCCAAGCACCAAGATCAGATGTTGCTGTTTGCCTGTAGATAGGTTCCATCTTGCAAGCTCTCCTAATGAGAAAAACAGGAGAAATGTGGGAAATGTCAATTCAGACAAGTTTTGCCAGAATCTTACCTTTGAAGGACTTAATATAAAAGACACCTCTACTACTGTTGGCTCCCAAATTAATGGTTTTGATCAGCAGATTTCAGAAAAAACTCAGGAACAACAATGTGAACTAAAGAACTTAACTGGCATGAGTGCAGTGATTGTGCCAAGTGTACTCCAGGAAAAAGTGACAATGAGCATCAATGATAGTGGTGATCATTCCAACGGTGCCACACAGCCCAACACACCAGCCAGTTCAGCAAGAGAGGCACCAGTGAGACTGTCTTCTCATTCTCACCGTCTTGCTCCTGCAAGAGCACCCAGAATACTGCAGCCCCATCTCGGGACAACATTTTACAAACCACCTATCCTGACCAGCAAAGTCAGGGGGACTGAGGAGAGACCAGCTTCACCTTCAGCAACAGTGCCTCCTAGCACAGCTCTTACTCCCCTGAGTCATGTGGAGAAATCTGTTCAGGAGGCAGACAGCACATCAGCTTATGCTTTGAAACCAGCTGCTGAGCCTAAAGAGAACTGTGAGGAGGTTGGCCTGCCTGACATGAATCCAATGTGCCAGGGACTCAGGCTAAAACAAATGGAAGAGGTACAAGACCTTGAATTTGAAATGCCACAGTTTGTGTAGGTTGTCAAAATTCAGTTTTTCTTTTTCTTGTTTCGTTTTATTATTGTGTTTATTTTATGAAAGAATGTTGTAACAGAACCACTTTTGTATAGGATTTTCAAAGTTTATATTTTGCCTTTTGGCCTTGTATTGTGTTTGCTAGTCATATAGAATGATAGTGTTTTAGTCATATAGAATGATAGTGCCTCACTGGTATTGTCTTTAAATTCTGTGTTTTTGAAGTTTTGCATAAAATAAGTATTATAATTTAAAATTTAAAATAATTTTCTCTATAAAATGATTCATGTAAATGCATCTTTAATGTATAATATTGTTCTCAACAAAGAGGGGCAGTAGGGAAAAATGAGCTTTATTTTGGAGCAAACCTGGTGCTGACTCATAAAATGCTTCTGAATGCAAGTGCCTGAAAAATCTTGATTGGGTATGAATATATTTTTTTCCCACATAATGTTCTAGTGCATCTTTGACCACTTGTGTTGTTATAGCATGTGTGGATTCATTGGCAATTCACTTAACTTTTTAAATATTTACATAGTGGCGTAAAAGCTTGTGAATCTGTGTTTACTAGAATTCTACTTGTCAATTTTTACATATGGTAATTAATACAATTGTAGAAAGAAAATGCACTTCAATACTAAAAAGTTTGAGACATTGGCAGAGACAACACAGACAAACAGAGTTGAGGCATCTTGAGTTTAAGAGACCTGTAACCTCACTGCTGTCAGCTTCAGCCTATTGCTGGATTGCCTGCGACTTCTGGCTGTCTGCTGACGAGAGCAAGTGGCCAACAGCTAGGGCAAGATAAAGCTCTCTCTGGTGGCTGTGGTTCTGCTGCTGCTCTGCGCAGCATGGCTGAGCAGGATGACAAGAAAAGGACATGGGTACCATGGTCGTCATCGACCTGGGGACCACTTACTCCTGCTTCAGGGCGTTCAAGAATGGCCAGTGGAGATCATCTCCAATGATCAGGGAAAGTGCATCAGGCCTTATTATGTGGCCTTCACCCCTGAAGAAGAACATCTGATCCTCGATACAGTCAAGAATCAGCTCAGAACACTGTGGTACCCACCAAGAAGTCTCAGATCTTTTCTACAGCTTCTGATAATCAACCTACTGTTGCAATCAAGGTCTATGAAGGTAAAGGACCCCTGAAAAAAGACAACCACCTTCTGGGTACATTTGATCTCACTGGAATTCCTCCTGTGGGGTCCCCCAGATTGAAGTCACTTTTGAGATAGATGTGAATGTTATTTTTGGGGGCGACAGCTGAAGACAAAGGTAAAGAGAACAAAAATAAGATTACAATTACCAATGACCAAAATTGCCTGACACCTGAAGAAATTGAAAAGATGGTTAATGATGTTGAGAAGCTTGCTGAGGAAGACAAAAGATGCAAGGAGTGCCTTGATACTAGGAATGACTTGGAAAGCTATGCCTACTCTCTAAAGTATCAGATTGGAGATAAAGAAAAGTTGGGAGGCAAACTTTCCTCTGAAAATAAGGAGACCATGGAAAAAGCTGTAGAGGAAAAGATTGAATGGCTGGAAAGCCACCAAGAAGATGACATTGAAGACTTCAAAACTAAAAAGGAACTAGAAGAAATTGTTCAGCCAATTATCAGCAAATTCTATGGAAGTGTAGGCCCTCCCCCAACTGGTGAAGAGGCTACAGCAGAAAGAGACGAGTTGAAGACACTGATCTGCTAGTGCTGTAATATTGTAAATACTGGTCTCAGAACTTTCCTTAGGAGAAAACCAAGAGAACTTAAGTCTCAAATGTAATTGGAATCTTCACCTCAGAGTGGAGTTGAAAATGCTATAGCCCAAGTGGCTGTTTACTGCTTTCCATTAGCAGTTGCTCACATGTTTTGGGGAAGAGAGAGAGGAGGAATTGGCTATCTTAAAAAACTGGATATAAAAATGTGGGTAGGATGTGTGTTCACCTCAGAAATGTTCTATTTAACGATTGGGTCATGCACATCTGCTATAGGAACTTTTTTCTACCATAAGTGACACCAATAAATGTTTGTTATTAAAAAAAAAAAATACTAAAAGTTTGGAACTGTCATAAAATAAAAATTTGTACAGATAAAGCTAAGGGATAAATCACTATCAGAAGCATTAAAACCATCTAAAGCCAAATAACTAAACTGTATAATTTAAATTATAATATATTTATATATTATATATTATGTATTATTTATTATATACTACATATAATAGATTTATATATATCTATATGATATAAGTTGTTTATATATAATTATAACATAATCCATGTTTTATATATCATATTAATATTAATTATACTAATATAATAATTGTATTATTATCTTATTAATAATAGAAATTATATTATTATATAATTACATTACAATGATATGCAACATAATATAAATTAATATAAATCTAAATATATTATATGATATATAATAAATATGTTATAGATAATAAAATAATATTTATATATTTAATTTATATTTTATTTTATTATGTGTATATAATATACACATATTTCATATATTATGTATAATTCATATTAAATACATATGAATCATAAACATTTTGATATGTAATATATAATTTATATAATATACATACTTATATATTTATATATTAATATATATAATTTATAGATAAATATATAAGTATGTATATTAAATAAATTATATATGATATATTATGAATATATATTTATATATTAATATACATAAAATTTATATATATATTTTATATATTTTTATTATATGTATATATGATAAAATAAATGTATTATATATAATATAAATTAGAAGGTTATATAAATATATTGTATTTAATTTATATTATATATGTATTATATAACATGCAATATATTTATATAATATTATAATTTAAATTATATAGATAAATTATGTCTTATTTGACTTTAAATGATTTTAATACATTTGATAGTTTTTAACCCCTTAACTTTATCTGTATAAATTTTTATTTTATGACATTTTTAACCTGTTTTGTATTTTTTATAATGGTCTTAAAAAATGCGTGCTTCACATATTTTTAATTTCAATGCATTTTCTCCTGACATTATGAGGGTTTGGTTAAAACCATGCCTTTGGATGTATGCCTGCAATCCCAGTAGCATGGGAGGCTGAGACAGGTGGGATCTCAAGTAGAAAGTCAGCCTTACCAATGGCAAAACTCTTAGCAATCCTGTCTTTAAATAAAGTTCATAAAAAGAGTGGGGATGCGGCTCAATGATTGAGTGTCCCTTAGTTCAATTTTCAGTACCCACCCCCCAAAATCCTTTTGTATGAAATCTTTTGACTTATAAATCACTTTACATACTTTTTCTACCTGGACTATCAACTAGTGAAAATGTATATGTCATTAGAATTGAGCAATAATTTATTTAAGTTCATTTTGAGAGTATATTAAGTCACATTGTTTGCAATTTCAGAGATGTAGATGACTGAATGTGTTTCACTTATAAAATACCCAGTTTTTATAAACTAGACCATTCCTGTTATTTTCTGGGTTTCATCATCTTGCCTAAAATATGATGTAAAAGGGACAAAAATAAAATAGCATTCTTGGTATGTGTGAACTATATTGTGAGTCAATGTTTTTGTATGATCATATTATACTTGATAAAAATTGTATGTATAGGTTTATACACACATTATTATATGTAAATTATTTCAAGTACAATAAGTTATTGTGGCTTCTCTGAAATTTTTGCCTCTTGGAGTATGATACTTTAAGATTATTAACTATTGACTCAGTGGTCAACACATGGGCTCACCACTTGACTATAATATGAAATGTGTTTTAGGGCATGTAATCTTATTATAGTTCTCCATAACATTAAGGACTAAGGAGAAATGAACAAATGGACTTTTTAATGCTAAAGCCAGTTTTTAGCCTTCTTTATACAAAGTACAAGAATCATATTGGTTTGAAAACTTAAAAATAAAATCAGAGTTAACATTTATTGAGCTTTGTGTATTTAGAGTTTACCAAGTTGAAATTTCACAAAACTTCTAATGGGTAAGTAAGCATTTTATAATTCCTGTGTTACAGATGAGGAAACTGAGGCTTAGCTAAGTGACATGCTTTTAGTTTTCAGAGATGCAGCAAGCAGAATTGAATCTCAAATACAGGTTGTGAAATTTTGATTAGTGCTGCTTTTTTTTGGGTACCAGAGAGCCACATCCACAACCCTATTTTGTTTTTTATTTAGAGTAGGGTCTCACTGAATTTCTTAGCACCTTGCTTTTGCTTTTGCTGAGGCTGGCTTTGAACTTGCAATTCTCCTGCCTCAGCCTCCCAGTGGGATTACAGGCATGAGCCACTGTGCCTGGCTGCTTAGTACTCTTAATGAATGTGATTACTAAATAATAGCAGGAAACACTGAACAATAGAAAATGCATCTTTCGATGTTTTTATTGTAAAATACACTTACAATTTGCCATTTAGACCATTTTGAAGTGTACAGTTAAGTAACACTAAGTATATTCACATTGTCCAAGGTGGCGTGTATTGCTGCGTCATCAGTTGACAGAAAGCAGAAGGGGGGAAAGGGATGTGAATGATGTGTGAAGCCTCTTATATAAGGGCATTCATTCTGTTAAAAAATATAGAGCTCCATGACCTAATCACACGTTTTGACTTATAAATCACATTACATACTTTTTCTACCTGTACTATCAACCAGTGAAAACGTATATGTCATTAGAATTGAGACATAATTTATTTAAGTTGATTTTGAGAGCATAGTAAGTCTCATTTTCCCTTTTGCTGCTGTCACAATAGTGATTGTCACAACATATACATTTGGGAAGAACATATTCAGACCATAGCAACCATGTTTAATACACTGTAAAGACAAATCCTTCTGGGGAAAGAATGTTGGTTTAAATCATGTGGAAAGTCCTTTCTAACTCTGAACCTAAGACTGTAGGGTAAATAGACCTTGATTCTAGTGGGCTGTTTCCAAATATGTGTCCATACGTGGCAGTGCCCTGTGCTGATGCAGCTTGCATCCTGAGGTTTCAGCTACCAGCCAGGGATCACTGCACTGTGGCCCTGGTTCCCATCTCCATCTTGCTACTAACATGAACTGATGTCACTATTGGATTGTAGGATTTAAGGACTGTTGTGTAGTTTAAAGCTTTAGGTTGTTGATATTTAATGACAATAATTAAACAAACATTTAATGACAATTTACTATACACCATCACCATGCTAGATAACAGAGACAAGAAAATCTTTAAAAACACTTTCTGGGCTGGAATAAAGCTCAGTTAAGTGCTTGCCTAACATGTGCAAGGCTCTGTGTTCAATTTCCAGTACTAAAAACAAACAAAAAACCTTTCTGTATTTGTGGAACTTACAACTAAATACTATCAGGAATTGGCAGCTAACTCTCAGTGGATTCTATTTTCCATTTGAAAAAGTCAGATTTGTTTAAGTACCATGTTTTCAAGTAAAAAAAATAGCAGAATGTCCTGTAAATAAAGTCTGAGAATAGGACTAAACTTTTAAATTGAAGCTAAAATATGTAACTTGTACTATTTCAAAAACATTATTTCCCATTTGTAAAATTCTTATCTTCCCCTTAGAACTGCAGAGTGAACCCTGGGGAGCTTAACCGCTGAGTCACATTCAGAGATCTTATTTTTTGAGACAGGATCTCACTAATTTATTGAGACTGGCTTTGAGCTAATGATCCTCCTGCCTCACACTCCCAAGCCACTGGAATTAAACGCATGGATGGACCTCCCATTTCTAAAATTGTAATTATTATATTTGTACACCCAGTTTTCTTTCAGGAGACTTTAATTGAAAACTCTCCTGAAGGCTGGGATGTGTTTCAGTGGTAAAGCACTTTCCTTGCATGCTGAGGCCCTGGGATTGAGCTCCAGTGCTAGAAAGAAGGAAGGAAAGAAGGAAGGAAGGAAGGAAGGAAGGAAGGAAGGAAGGAAGGAAGGAAGGAAGGAAGGAAAAAAGGAAAAAAGGAAGGAAGGAATGGGGGAAGGAGAGAAAAGAGAAAAGGGAAAAGTGAGGGAGAGAAGGAGGAAAAAAGAATGGAAGGAAGGAAGGAACAAAGAAAGGAAGGCAGGCAAGGAAAAAGATCAGGAAAAGAAAATTATAATGAACACCAATTAAAAGGTCTTCTGCTAACCTACATATTAGTCATTCAATACAGGAACCAAAGCCCTTGTATGACTATTTAAATTAAAATTCTACAAAATCAAATTTCACTATCTCAGTCCCACCACTTATTTCAAGAACTCAGTAACCACATGGGCTCATGGGCTGGTGGCTATTATACCTGACAGTGCAGTGCAGATACTGTACATTTCTGTCATGGCAGAAAGGTCTATTGGACAACACTGATAAAGAGGAAGCATCACATCAAGATACTGGTATTGTGGATGTGTTAAAGAATATTCAATAAAATTAGACACCATACATGTTAAAAAAAAAACAAAACACTTAGCAAATTGTGACCTACAAGAGGAAATCCTGAAACTAAAAAAAGGACCTTCTTAACAAACCAGTCAAATTGGCAGCATCTCATTCATGATGTTGGCAAAATAACATCATTTGGAAAATAGCCTCTTTGCTGTGTATATACAAAAAAGCATCGTAATGAGTTTAAAAGTCCCAAATCTTGTATACAAATCTGGGTTGATTATCAATTGAATGTTACAAATAGAAAACCAACCAGGAAAACTAGTTCATCTAATGCATAGTAGCACAGCACTAAAATAACAGACTGGAAATTCTTCCATGAAACAAAGCCACTGAGGGGTGTGTTAACATAGTGAAAGTTCTTTCTTGACTAACTGCTCAACAGGGGTCAAACTAGACTTTTGAAATTCATAAGGAATTTTCTAACTCTTTTTTGACTGTGGTCTGCCTTTAGTGAATATACATATGTGAATATACTTTTTTAAAACTATATTTCACTCAATTTTTTTCTAGTATATTTTTGTTGTAAGAGTTCATACACACTGATTTAAAAAACTACTTCTTGCTACTGCAATTCTAGATACTAGTAGAGCTAAATTCCAATTGACATGAAAATAGGGTCCTATATGATATCTTTGATCTTAAATCTGGTATCAGTAATCATAAAGTCTAAAAACCACTGCACTGAAGTTTAGTAATTCCTATTTATTACATGCTAGGCATTATACAAAGTGCTTAATTCCATTTATTTTATTTACTTCTGAAATAACTGTGTGTTAAGAAGTAGGTAGTATTAATCCTATAGCCTAACAGGCTGATCTTAGTTTAATAATGTGCTCCAAATTGTGCTCCCAATGAGTCCTTCAGTCAGAATTTGAACCCAGCTAGCTTCCATTAATTTTACTATCCCAAGATCTAGAGCTCCTAATGAGGAATATTAAGAAAAGATAAGTTAAAATTTTTAATTTTGACTGCTTATTACATACCAAGTAATTCTAAGCCTCTTCCTTAGTAGATCATTGAGACCACATGCCAACATATCTCCACATAGGAGTCAGTCTTCACAGAGGAAGGCAGGTAGGGCTAGTGCAATGGACTTGTCCAGGGAAGAACTGGAGCAGGAGCTGAGCCAGCACCCAGGCACCTGGCTGCAGAGCCTGCACTCTTCATGGTGCTAGAAGTTCTGCAGGACTGTAAATATGTTCTGGTGTTTACCATCCAACCACAATGGCTCAGCTCCCTTCTATCAATGTGGAGAAGGGCCCAGGACAGCAAATCACATGAGCAGTGCCTGGGAACCAGGAAAGAGAGGCCAGCAGCCTCAGATGAAGAAGGAGGTCAGATGAGATGATGACCTGCAAATGATCCTGGTGTGCACCTGTCTGCAAACCACTGGCCAAGGATGTGGAAGAAGGAGCAGGTGGCAGGGATGAGGACCATGGGCTATGAACAGGGCCATTGGAAAGCCATCAGACCACTGGCAAGGCACACAGTTCCACTATCTAAGGATATATAGTACACAATAAGAAATGTTGATCTTAACCAGGTGAAGGTGAAGTGTACTGAGAATTTATTAGGTGAGTTACTGTTCTAAGCACTTTTCATCTCAACAAACTCAAAGGAACTCCTAGTTGATCTACATAAGAGTCGGCCCTTTCTCGTTCTATGATTGCAAGAAGAGTTTGTGGTGCTATTTAGTCCAGGGCCAGTGCAGATGGTGTGAACAGTTTGGTCACGTGGGAAAATCCTCAGGGAGTTTAAATTAAAGACACAGACACCATTTTACCTTTAAACCAGCTCTGGGATGGCTTCTTGAACCCTCAGCCTCAAGCCACCCAGGGAGGCAGTGAGGTTTAACTGAAGAGGAGAGACAGAGTGAGAGAGAGAGAGAGAGAGAGAGAGAGAGAGAGAGAGAGAGAGAGAGAACACTAGGGATAGGGCTTTTATTGGGGAACAAAAAATTCTGGGGAAAATTTCATCCAATGAAGGTCAAGCGGGCGGGGGGGCAATGTGGCAAGGTCAGGTGCGATGATTGGGTCTTTGAGGCAGTGGTGAGACATGCCTCCACATCACATGGAAAAGCTCTCAAACCCAAGAAGGGTGGGGAGAGCTCTGCCACATTAAAAGTGTCTGAGCACTTCACACCTAGCCAGGGAGTAAACTCAGTCAGTTCAAGGATGGACTCCCACAGTGCTGCACTTTGAAGGGAAGGGAAACAAAAATATATAATGACTCCTCTCTAGGGAGCAGAGTGGCTCAGCAGCTCAGCAGCTTGGGGGTCACCCAGTTCCAGGAATGGGGGTGGGTCCAGAAAACTCACCCAGTTCCAGAACTGCAGGGTTCTGGGAGATCACTCCATTGTAGGGTCTAGGATTTTTATCCAGTTCCAGGACTGCAGAATCTTGGGAGGCCTGCCGCCCCCAGCAGCACAGGCATCCAAACTAAAGGTTACTCCAGTGAATTTCCTAGGATACCAAATAAAACACCCAGGACAGCTCCTCTGCCTCAAGCTCTCCAAATGGGAGAGCAAGGAATGTCACGAGGGGCTGGTGAGAGTGAGCATGTCCAAGAGTGGACTTTTACCAGGGAGACCCTCATTCTTTAGAAAATTTCATCCAAATAAGGTCAAGAGGGGCAGGGTTACAAGGACAAGTAAGGTAATTTGACCCCTGGGTTATAGGAAGGCATGCCTAAGCATGAAGACACATTCTGCTACTTCCAGGATCAGGGCAGCCATGTAGGGCCACTTTGAATGTGGCCAGATCACTGCAAGTGACTGACAGAGCTGCAACCAATCAGGGAAGGAAAATGCAACAGCCCCCCACAGAGGCCTATCCAGTTCTAGGAGTGGAAGGTCTAGGAAGATCACACAGTTCCAGCATTGCAGGGTCCTCGGTCTTACCCAGGGTTGTAGGGTTTTCTGACCTGTATGTGAGGATGCAGCTCAGCCAATGCTGTTTTCTGAACCCACGACACTACAAATTCATTCAGTAGTGAATACTACATTCATCTCAGTCCTTGCAAGTCTGGCTGCTCTGCTAGGTACCAAGAAGTGATGTGAAACTTCAGTCAGACTTAGGTTATGACTGCTGTGGGCACTCAGATGCCTCTTCCAGGAGGCAGCCTACAGTCCCAGTCCAGGCCCTGAGGGGCAGGATGCACCAGAGTCTGGGAGCACTGATGTGTGGCTTCACTGCAGGCTGGCCCCATGGGGTAGGCTATGACAGGGGCTGAGCTCAGGAGTGGCAGGCCACCAAGTGTGGGTGGTTTAGCAGTGCTAAGTCTCAGGGAAGGTGGGGTGCCATGGCTGTTTGTCACCTGAGCAAGACACAATCCAGCAGTATTTCCAGTCCCCAGGTGTCATGGTCTAATAGCTGTGCTGGCCACAGGAGTGGGGTACACCGTCACCTCCTTCTCTTCTGGGAGCTCAGATGTGTGGACTCCAGGCAGTCCCTTCAGGAGAGCTGAGTGGCATGAGAATACAAGAGTCCTAGTAGTGAGTATGGAAGGTGTCCAAGGTTTGGGTGGGAGCTGCTGGGGTCCTCTTGCTTGATTAGTCCACACAGGGAGGAAGCTCCCTTGTTCTGAGCTGCTCCTGGCTGTTGATGGCGTGTCAGAAACTAAGTGTGTCCTATACTCTGTGTGAACATCCCAGGATCCCATGCTCTATCTGGCTTCTGGTGATCCTTAGATGTGCTCTGGGGCTCTCTTCACTTACCCTCACCAAAATGCATTGCTTATTTTGGGAGTTGTCTTTATGGGAGGAAGGATGGTAGGACTTCTAGTCAGACTTCTTGCTAGCATCTCTCCTCCCTAGAAATGTTTATTTAAAATCAGAATAATCATACCCGGTATCACCATGTTTAATCAAATTTGTATTGGAGATCCTCATGAGTAAAATATAATGAGAATAAAAGAAAGTAGAAGAATGGAATACTAAAATATAGAAAGCTTAAACTTGCATTATTTTCAAATGATGACGATTTTTTAAATATATTGTTTATTTTTTAAATAGAAATTGTCAAGGTTCCTGAATAAAAGCTTGAGATATAAAAGCAAAATTAAAGTTTTATATTCCAGTGGCAAATGATTAGAAATCGTGATTGAACAGGATATACTATTTACAATAGTATCAGAGACTGAAATTGCCTAAATAATCAAATAATAGACTTAAGACTTCTGTAGACAAATTATAAAATTTTATTAGGGGATGTGCAAAAGAACATAAATACATAAAGGCATATACTACATTTGTCAACATAAGACTTTGTCTAGGTCATTGTTTAAAGTATTTTTAAGGTATCCAGGTGCAGTGGCACACACATGTAATGACAGCAGCTCAGGAGGCAGAGACAGGAGGATCATGAGTTCAAAGCTAGCCTCAGCAAAAACAGGCACTAAGCAATTCAGTGAGACTGTGTCTCTGAAATAAAATACAAAATAGGGCTGGGGATGTGTGGCTCCATGGTAGAGTGCCCCTAATTCAATCCCCAGTACATCCTCCCTGCCAAAAAAAAAGTATTTTGGAGGCTAAAACACCATGAAATCTAAAGAGGAACCTGGAGTGGTTCTGGCCTATCAATTAACTATTAAGCTATTATATTATAAATTAAGCTATTGTCATTATAAAGTTGTTCTGATTAAAATAGTAAAATGCTGGTGCAGATGTAGAAATTACATTAAGTGCAAAACTTTACTTTGATGTAACAGCAACCTCCTATCAATTAGACATTCCATTTTGCATGAAAACACAGAGGCTCACAAAACAACACAGCATTCTAGAATCACAGAGTCTTTGAAGAATTTAAAAATGTTCAGTAAAATGAAAGGAAATTCATTGCAAAATTACACACTAGGGTAGTGAGCAAGAAGAATGCAGAGTGGAAGCAATATACAATCTAAATGTTGGAATGTTCTATTCCTCATGACATACCCACTCCCATGCACACATTAGGCTTTCTTGGTAACAGTGTAAGAGGTTAATGGTGAGGACCAGACTGAAGGGAAGCAAGGCTTCTCAGCAGAGGGAGTTTTCTGAGAGCCATGCACTCTTGCTCTTTGGGAGATGCAGGGGCAACGCTATTGGTCAAAGCCACAATTCTCTCTTTTTTAATTTTTAATTTGTTTTAATTAGTTATACATGACAGTAGAATGCACTTTTATACTTTGATATATCATACGTAGATGGGATGCAATTTCTCTTTTTCTGAGTGTACATATTGTAGATTCACATTGGTCATACAGTCACAAATATATATAAAGTAATAATGTCTGTTTCATTCTACTATCTTTCTTATCCCCATATCCCCTGCCTTCCTCTCCTTTCACTTCCCTCTACCTAAGGTAATGCTATATTTTTTTTGTAGAATTACAATTCTTAATACACATATATACCACAATTTTTGTATTTCTTTTTGTATATAAAGTATGTTGACACCCAATTCAAGTCTTCATACATCACATTTCACCATCCTTGCTAATCCCCTGCCCCCTCCCTTTCTCTCTCACCCCTTTACCCTGTTTCCCCCATGCTCTCCCTCCCAACCCCACCATGAGTCAACCTTATTTTATCAGAGGAAACATTCAGTATTTGTTTTTTGGGGATTGACTAACTTCACTTAGTATTATCTTCTCCAGTGCCATCCATTTACATGCAAATGCCATGGTTTGTTCTTTTTTAATACTGAGTAAAATTCCATTGTGTATATATGCCACGTTTTTTTATCCATTCATCCACTGAAGGACATCTAGGTTGACTCACATCTATTTCATTCTACTATATTTCTTATCCCCACATCCCTGCATTTCCCTCCTTTAGCTATTGTGAATTGTGCTGCTATAAACATTGATGTAGTTGTGTCCCTGTAGTATGCTGTTTTTAAGTCCTTTGGATATAGTCCGAGGACAGGAATAGCTGGGTCAAATGGTGGTTCCATACCTCCATACTGTTTTCTATATTGGCTGCACCAATTTCCAGTCCCACCAGCAAGTTATGAGTGTACCTTTTCCCCCACATCCTCACAAACACTTACTGTTGTTTGTCTTCATAATAGCTGCCATTCTGACTGGAGTGAGATGATAACTCAGAGTGGTTTTGATTTGCATTTCTCTGATTGCTAGAGATGATGAGCATTTTTCTTATATTTATTGATTGATTGTATATCCTCTTCTGAGAAGTGTCTGTTCAGGTCCTTAGCCCATTTGTTGATTGGGTTATTTGTTTTTTTGGTGTTTAGCTTTTTGAGTTCTTTATGTACCCTAGAGATTTGTGCACTATCTGATATGTGAGGTGTAAAGATTTGCTCCCAGGATGTAGGCTCTCTGTTCACCTCACAGATTGTTTCTTTTACTGAAAAGAAACTTTTTAGTTTGATTCCATCCCTTTTACTGATTCTTGGTTTTAATTCCTGTACAGTAAGAGTCTTATTAAGGAAATTGGGGCCTAATCCCACATAATAAGATTAAGGCCTATTTTTTCTTCTATTAGACACAGAGTCTCTCACAACTCTCTCTACAATACTGAGTAAGTGGCAATTATTTTACATGGAAGACTTTTCATATGGTAAGAATAGATGTCATGAAAGAAAGAGAGCTGTCCATTGGTAGGGGACAGGTCTCTGCTTCGTGGCTACTTTGTGTTGAGTGCGTTCTATAAGCAGTGTTCTGATACTCTTTCATTAAAAAAAAATTATGTCCAAAATATATTCTTCCCAAGGAAAGCTATATCACACAGATTACTATTGTTACCCTTCTATACAAGTGGATGTCTTATGATTATATTTTTTCTTTTTACTCTGTAGTGGAAGGAAACATTCTCAACCGATGTAGCAAGAATCATGTATCAATACAATAAAAACACAAGTTTATCAACACATTCTTAAGAATCCCAGAAACAGAACTGTCCACATGGACAACTTGGATTCATGATGGAGATGGCATCATAGAGAAGTAGGAAAAAAGAGAATTACTTAACAAAAGGGACTGGAGAACTGACATTCCACAAATAAAATACACACTTGCATTCCCACATCATTCCATATGTATTGTCAACTCTAGATATATTAACCATGTTAATATTTTAAAAGGAAATTTTAAAATGATTAGTGGAAAATATTGTGGGTAGCTTTTAAAACTTGATCTTATAAAATATTTCCTAAGAATGCACACATAAAAACATATGATCACATGAGAAAAGATTAATAATTTGAGCACATAAAATTAAAAACATCTGGGGCTAGGGCTGGAGCTCAGCGGTGGAGTGCTTGCCTACCATGTGCAAGGTGCTGGGTTTGATTCTCAGTACCATATAAAAATAAATAAATAAAATAAAAGTATTGTGTCCAACTATAACTAAAAATATTTTTTTAAAAAATTAAAGACATCTGTATGTCCAAAGATGTCTTAAACAGGAAGACCAGGGTGCTGCTGGGTGGAAAAGGGTGCCCAGCAAAGATGCTGCTGGACTTGTCGGAAGAGCATAAGGAGCACCTGGCCTTCCTGCCAAAGTGGTGGTGGAGTTTGGGTGGATCAGGGTGGAGTTCCTGAGGCAAGGGACCATCCCCAAGGTCTATGAGGGTGCCGCCAGGAAGCTCAACATGAGCAGTAACACTGTCCAGCATGGTGTGGAAGGGTTGACCTACCTGCTCACTGAGAGCTCCAAGCTCATGATTTCTGAAGTGGGTTTCCAAGACTCTGTTTTTGTTCTGGGATTCTCTGAAGAACTGAACAAATTATTGCTTCAGCTTTACCTGGACAACAGAAAAGAGATCAGGACTATTCTGGGTGAATTGGCACCCAGCCTTCCCAGTTATCACAGCCTTGAGTGGCGACTAGATGTACAGCCTGCAAGCAGAAGTCTCAGGCAACAGATAAAGCCAGCAGTGACTATAAAACTACACCTAAGTCTGCAGACAGCCTCAGCCACCCTACTTCATCTAGTTCAGCAACTGTAACAATCCTTGGACGAGATGAAAACCAACCACTGTAGGAGAGTAGTTCACAACTTCAAGTGGTACCAAGTGTTAAGGTCCTAATGCCTTTGACTCATTTGTGAATGGATGACATTCAGGAATTACTTTTCAGAATTAACTTTTATTAATTGGTGTTGATAAATGCATCTAGATTCCATGAAATTCCTTTTCCTATTCCAGGATATTGAGGTCATGATCAGAAGCTAAAGTCAAGTTCCTTTTCTGATGCTAAATGTGGTCAGCTTCTTGACAGATTGAAATGTAATTTTGTATTTTAAATGTGTAAATAGGATTGAATCAACTAGAAATAAATCTATACTGTTCATATCTTCTGTATATATGAGCAATACCCTGTTTTTGGTACATTTTTGTCTGCTTAACTAGTATTTTCCTCTTTATTGATCAATTTTGAGAATAAAATTTACAGCTAATTTCTTTCCTATTCAGAGTATTTCTAAATAGTACAATATTTCTGACTTTTAAAAGCATCTCATGATGTTACTAGCTACAGAATAATGTAAAGTGAGTATGAGTTTTTTTTAAATTATATGCCCATATTGTTATAGGAAGTTCATGAATTTTTCTTTGAATGTAAAGGTCAGTAGTTTTTTACCATATTGCTGAAGTTTGACTTATGATTCATTGACTTAAGTAGTACTCAATTTTGTGTGATTGTTAATAATATTTTCACAAGGATTAATTTTTCCTATATACCAAAAGCAACTAAGAGACACACTGTCATTTACATTTATAAATAATGGATACAAGAATAATGTAATCAATGCTTGATTATCTGGGGTAGAAAGATGTCTTAAACTAAAAATGTTTTGAAATTTAAGAATATATTTTCAATATAACTGATAGAGGTTTCAATATAACTAACACACTTGAAAATTGAAAATATGTAAAGATAACCTACAAATTGGTAAGAAAAATATAATTAATCTAGTTAAAAATGACCAAAATATATGACCAGAAATTTTACAAAGGAAGACAAATGACTATCAAACACAGAAAAGGAATATAACATTATCAATGACAATAAATATAGACCTCATAATGAAATAGCTTCTGAAGGTTTTATTGCCAACAGCTAAGAGACCATGAGAAAGTGCCTGGACACCTCCAAGGAGACTAGACCAAGGGCATCTCACATGTGACCGACACTTGTGGCAACTGATGCTGCTTCTAGGAAGAGAGATGGGTGTGATCCCTGGGCTCACCTCTCATATGCCCTGTGACCAGCAGCCACATTCCCTGCACATATACCAGGTACAGTCCCACACAAGGGAGTTCTGTGCCTAAAGCTCGTAGCAATGAGGTTCAGAGCAGCAAAAACCTGGAGATCTCTCAAAAGTGCATAAGCAGGAGAGTGATCAATGCAACCAGGTACATCCACAGGCTGACTCCAGTCAAAACCAGTGAGCACAGTGGGTGAGTTTAAGGACCACCACTCTTTGATGCCTATTTTTATGTGTCCAGCTGGCAAGGTTATGGTCCCCAGTTGTTTGGTTAAGATTCAGTCCAGATGTGGAAAAATACTTCTTAGCTGTGATTGACATTGACTTTGAGTAACATAGGCCACCCTTTATAGTGTAGGTGGGCCTCATCTAATCAGTTGACGGCCTTAAGTGCAAGAACTGAGGTTCCTGAAGCAGAAAGGATTCTTCCCAAGGTAGCAAAATAGAAGACTCATCTGAGTTTTCAACCTGCTAACTTATGGAATTGACTCGAGATTGCAACATCTACTTTTTCCTAAATTTCCGGCCTGCTGACAAGTGCCATGGATTTCTGATTGTCTGCTCCCATAATATGAAACAACACATCAAAACTAATCTCTCTCCCATTCTCTCTCTCCTTATCTCTTCCCAGACTACACAGAATGTAGATACATTCAACAGAATATTTTTGTTAAATTAAAGGATCACTTATATGCTATACATTTATATGCATTTGTACACACAAACAAACACATACACATACACATATAATGTTAGGAATACTAGCCGCTTCCATAAAACTTCAAAGAATGTGAGAGAATAAGGACTCCTAAAGGTGGAAGGAGGCAGGGGAAAGCGTATACTTTCATGAAAGTTGTTACACTTGAATTTTCAAGGTAGGTTTATGAGAAATAACTAAAAACTTAATAAAAGCAGGCCAGTATGGACAATGTAAGTGTGTTATCAATGTGAGTTATGGGCAATTGAATCTTTGCCATCTGAGATCTTTTGAAACATGAGAAAATTAGTAATCAATGTTTCAATGATGTGCATGGATTTCTGGTGGCAGTGGATGGGGGTGGAAGAGGCCACATGCTGAGGGGAGGCACTTTCCCACACCTGTGCTCATTTTTCAGTCATCTGACCAGCAAACAGAACTGTGGAATCTTGGCTGTCCCTGGAGTCACCTGGGAAGTTCTTAGTGCCTGGATCTCACCCCCAGACATCCACATTTATTGGCTTTAGAATGAGTTTAGGAAAGGACATATCTGAAGGCTCACCCAGGGGTTCTCAGTGCAGGTCTGGGACTCCGTGCGGGACAGGATGCTCTCAGGCTGCAGGTGTCTGAGCTCTGATTTAAAGTTAGTTTCAAGCAGGTGAAGAGCACAACCAGATCTGCTTTGTACAAAGAGTACAGGACAGAGGGTAGAGGACAGATGAGCAAGAGGACAGACTGGCAGTCGCAAGGCAGTTTGATGCCCTTCTTGGTGGCTTTGGAGAAAGGTGAGGCATTTGGAAGCAAATGTGCTGACTGTGATGTGTGGAGACCAAGAGGGGAAGATGCTCAGTGGTGTATGGTGGGACCCAGGATTTCAAGCTGGTGATTAGGTAGGTTGTGATAAGTAGTGATGGTGAGCAGACTGGAACCCCTGGTGCTTTGATGTGCCAGCTTTGCAGAGCCTGGGAACCCTTTGCTGCAGAAAAATCTTTGTTAATCATTGGATGGCTTGAGAGAAGGTTAAAAGGTGACATATTCCTGTAATCCCATCAGCTCAGGAGGTTGAGGCAGAAGGATCCTGAGTTCAAAGCCAACCTCAGCAAAAGTGAGATGCTAAGCAACTCAGTGAGATCCTGTCTCTAAATAAAATACAAAAAAGGACAGGAATGTGGCTCAGTGGTTGAGTGACCCTGATTTCAATCCCTGGTACCCTTACTCCAATTTTTTTTTTTTTTACAATAAAAGCAATGGGTGATCTGTGCCTTTTCTCCCAGAGGACTGTTCAGGAAACTTTGCTTCTCATTCTCTGGTTCCTTGTGCCATGTCTGTTGGTGGCACAGCTTTTCTAGAGAGCAGGATTGATGGTTACTATGGAACCCACAGACTTCTCATGAGTTGTTCCATGGGGCCAGTTGCACTCACCTCTGTCTTCAGGTTTCCAAAATGCTGGTATAGTCCCATGAACATCTTCTTGGTTTTATTTTATCTGTTTTTAAACAAAAAGTGAGGATCTATTGAATTTCACCTAAAGTAATTAGCAAATAACATTTTTCCCCTTAGTTCACAGTGTCACAGCAAACCATCTAAAAGGTATTCATGAGCAGAGTAATGTTAATATTAATAAACCTAATGATGATTTAAAAGCAAATTGAAAATTTAATCTTTCATTAATTCATGACATAGTTATAGAAAGCCTAGTTATTATGACTTCAATAAAAGTTCTTTTGGAGATTATCACACTTTATTTGGAAAGAAACAGAAGGGCAAAAGTTTCTAAATCTAACTTGCAGCTCAAATCTTCCAATTCCTCCTCCTTTTCTGGAGGCAGGGTGAGGTTAAAGACTTCCTTTCACTCTTTTCTGCTTTCTTGTTATGGACTTCTCATCTCCTCCTGGCTGATGATTTATTTGAGTTTCTTAGGATGGAGGAGACATAATCCAGGGAGTGGGAAACAACCTTCAAGAGCTGCAGCTTGACTAGACAGCACTGGACAGGTACCCAGGTGAAGAGCTGCAAGTGCTGGGTCAGGGGGCCCCCCGTAGCCCCAGACACAAATGTTTGCAAATTAAGCTCAGAAATACATCAGGAGTTTTTAAGGGAGTAAAAGCATCTCTGGTTTGTGAGATCACATGAGGAGAAGATGGTTGCCTGGGCCGCTGCTCTGTCAGGTCACTGGCTCTGGAATAGAGCTCAGAACAGAAAAGGTCAGAGCCCAGTCAGAGGTTGCCCTGCCTCTCGCCTCCCTGTAACTGTGCTTCGGCAGCCTGCACCTTCTGATGGACTCAGCGCCAGTATCTGCAGCTGCTCAGTCTGCCAGAAGAGCTGTGTGAAGACAGGCCTGTCGGGAGGTGTCAGGAGTAGTAGGGATGAGAGCCTGGGCCTGGCTCCAGCACAGGAGTGAGTCTGAGCCGCACCAGGTTGTAGAGACGGCTGCATGGCAGCCTGGCAAAACTCAACTGTCCTGACCTCTGAAGGTAAGGAGGAGCCCACATTGCTTTTGGGAGCATGCTACATACCACTTTTAAATATGTTTATAAGGAACTGGCTTCAGAGTTATCACCAGGCACTGCTCACGGAGTTCGGTGAGAGGCCAGCACATGTTTCCAGAAGGTAAGACAGAGATACCCAATGAGGTCCGACCCCTCACACAGCATCCTCCTCACCCTCTCTCCTGTACAATAAAAGGTGTGAAGGTCATTACACCTCTCAGCACTGGGCTGGGGACACATGGGTGACTGGGTACCCTGCTTCAATTCTGGCTGATGGCATGACTTTAACAGTGCATGTCTGGAATGTTAGAGCGGCATTTATGATCATTAGAAATAATCAAGTCCAGACCAAGGAAAAAGGTCTAAGAGAATGTTCAATAATTTATAGCTAAATGACTTTGGGACCTCAAGGTAGAATATCCAGGTGGTTCTTAAAGGACTCATAAATACTCAATTTAAAGGGGAAATATTAACATGGAGGTTTATGATCAGAGCATTGAAATTACATTGATCATCTCTACTCTGGCTCTAAAAATAAAAATGGAAGAATAATCCAGCTACCTAAGCAAGAAGGCTGCAAGCCATGTCTTGCATGGTAAAGTAACATCTGCCATTGGCACAGCTCAGGGACCTTGCTCCAGGAGACCTTCCTGGAAACGCCCCCAAGGACTCTCAATCGACCCAGCCTCTAGCCCCAACTCTGCCTGTCAGGGGTGAGTGTGTGCATCATTTGCTGTTATATTCTGTTTCTTTGAGGCAGAGAGGACACATATCAGAGTGAGAGAGGTTGATGGAGACAACTTCTCAGGAAGAGATCTGCCCATGAGCTGGAATGGGACCTTCCAAAGTTCTGGTTGTCCTGGGGCTGGCATGGAGAATGCAAAACAAGAGGTGATCTGAGGGTCTTTGGTGAGGGTTTATAGTACAGAGGGGTGGACCACAATGAGAAGCGGAGAAGTGTGAGGCCTTCCTAGGGAAGCAGAGTGCCCAGGCCTCTCCTTAGATACCTGCAGCTAGCTCCTAATAGGGTTAAGGAATACCAAGCTGGTTCTGACACCTCCTAGAATGGAAATGACAGAAAAACTCACAATTCCTGCCCTACCTAACTTAGGATCTGTTGGAAAAATGCAGTAAGATCAGCTTTTACTGGGAAGAGATGAATTCTAGATAGGGCAGAGGGGTGGGAGGGAAAGGGAAGGGGCAAGGGATTAACAAGGATGGGGAATGTGATGGACATCATTACCCAAAGTACATGTATGAAGACATGAATTGGTGTCAACATGCTTTATATACAACCAGAGATATGAAAAATTATGCTGTATATGTATAATAAGAATTGCAATGCATTCCACTGTCATTTATTTTTTAAAAAGTCAATAAAAATAAATTTTAAAAAATGAGAAGCTAAAAAGGAGATTAATAATAATAAAATAAAATAAAATAAATAATTATAATAATTTCCCTGAAAAAAAAAAGATCATCCTGGAAACTAAAAAGTGCAGTCCAAATGCAAGCTCCACAAAACACACATGAATGTTGATTAATTATTTCCTGAATGGACAAAGCCAACAAATGGGTGGTGGTGCAGAGGAGAGAAAAATCACTTCCCAGCAACTAAAAAGAACGAATCACTGCCTCTCCTAAGACATTCACTGGCCATATTGGGTGGATTGGTACATTAGTTAAGAATACAGCCTGGGGCTCTCACTTGACTTCACACTCAGCTTTCTTACTCTCTGTGCCTCAGTTTCCTCATCTACAAAATAAGGCGATTGTGATATTTCCTATTGAAGATTTTCTGTCATGATCCGAGGATGTAAAATGCTCCATAAAAGAAACACTGAAAGGAAAAACAGGGCTAGAAAAAGAACCTAGAGGTGGAGTTATTGTTTTAGACAGGGCTTCCAAGGTCAGGAGACTGAACAATGCCTCAGGGAAAGATCTACACAGGGAGCTCAAGAATTGAACCCCAAGGCAAACTGACTTAGGAGGTTAGGAAAATAGCAAAGAAGTTGCCTTTTACCTAAGATTGCACAGTCAATTGGGTTGGAAAGAAGCAGGACAAGAGTCCGTGCCATTGTGCTGAGCATACTCCTTTGCAAAATGCTTGAGCCTCAGTGGGTGTGGGGCGCCATCAGCCTTCCCCCTCTTCACATGCAGGAAGGCGGCCTTGCCCAGCTTCAGGCACTGCCAGGCAGACAGTGCCTCCATCCTCTTCTTCTGGGTCTCTATGGCCCTGTGCTTCTCCTCCAGCGTCATGTGCAGCTGCACCAGCTCAGATGCCAGGAGGCTGGCAGGATCCCAGCTATGCCTACCTGGGCTCTGCTCTTTCTTCTTCCACAGTGTCAGAGGGGCTGGGCAGCTTTCCCATGCATCTGGTGTGGTCTTCTGGGAGCTGCTGGTACTGGACTTGGTTTCACAGCTGTTGCGCCTCTGGAGCTTCCTCTCAGCAAAACTGAGAGGAAATTCAGAGCTGACAGCCCATGATCCACAACCACCCTCATCTGCCACTGGCCCTGGTTCCACCCCTATGAGCGCTGCACAGTGCCTGGTCTCTGGGGGACTTGGCAGTGCATGGCGAGGAGGGGCTTCTGTGGCCAGGGTTTTCTTGGAGGTGGCTTGATAGGGCAACCAAGGGCAGTGAGTGGGGGATGGAGGCAGCGAGCTCTGGCCCTCTCTTGCCATGCATTTGGCGGGAGTCTGAGTCCTGGACCCTGGAGGAAGCATGGGGATGAGTGACGGATGGCGGTGGTCGCTCTGGTGCTGCACTGGGCTGGGGACTGCAGAGATGGCTGCTGACCAATTGCCATCCAGGGTCAGAGCGGCCACAGTGGCACGCGGTGGTCCTGGAGGGGAGGCAGCTGCAGGCGGGGCGGGGTCTTCCGCGAGGATGGAACATTGAGATGGGCGCCCAGGAGAGGTAGACGTCAGGAGTGGGCACTATGGGAACCGGAACACTGTGGTACTTGGTGATCAGTTAGCAGTTGGAGCAGGATAAGGATGCTGAGGCAGCTGAGGACCACAGCGATACTCACCATACTCACGGGTTAACTTGACTTTTCCTTCTTGCTTTTCGGGTCCTCACAATAGTCTTTCCCTCTGGGATCTTTTTGTAAGTGTGGGTACATTTCCTGAAATTTCATTCTGATGAGTACCTCGGTAAAGAAACTAACAAGTGCTGTTCCCTTTTTACTTTTTCTTTACACACTTCACCTCATCTAGGCCTTTGTTGATGACTACTTTGAGCAGGGAAGGGGGCCTGAATCAGAGTGCTTCACAGCTGACAGCCTGTGATCATCAACCGCCCTCATCTGCTGCTGGCCCTGGTTCCACCCCCATGAGCGCTGCACAGTGCCTGGTCTCTGGGGGACTTGGCAGTGCATGGCGGGGAAGGGCTTCTGTGGCCAGGGTTTTCTTGGAGGTGGCTTGATAGGGCAACCAAGGGCAATGCGTGGGGGATGGAGGCAGCTAGCTCTGGCCCTCTCTTGCCATGCATTTGGCGGGAGTCAGAGTCCTGGACACGGGAGGAAGCAGGGGGATGAGTGTGGGATGGAGGTGGTCGCTCTGGCGCTGCACTGGGCTGGGGACTGCAGAGATGGCTGCTGACCAATTGCCATCCAGGGTCAGAGCTGCCACAGCATAGCGCAGTGGTCCGGGAGGTGTGGCAGCTGCGGAAGGGGCGGGGCCTGAATCACAGTGCTTCACAGCTGACAGCCTGTGATCATCAACCGCCCTCATCTGCTGCTGGCCCTGGTTCCACCCTCATGTGCGCTGCACAGTGCCTGGTCTCTGGGGGACTTGGCAGTGCATGGTCGGGAGCGGCTTCTGTGGCCAGGGTTTTCTTGGAGGTGGCTTGATAGGGCAACCAAGGGCAAAGCGTGGGGGATGGAGGCAGCGAGCTCTGGCCCTCTCTTGCCAAGCATTTGGCGGGAGTCTGAGTCCTGGACACTGGAGGAAGCACGGGGATGAGTGTGGGATGGAGGTGGTCGCTCTGGCGTTGCGCGGTGGTCCAGGAGGTGTGGCAGCTGCGGACGGGGCGGGGCCTGAATCAGAGTGCTTCACAGCTGACAGCCAGTGATCCACAACTCCCTCATCTGCTTCTGGCCCTGGTTCCACCCCCATGAGCGCTGCACAGTGCCTGGTTTCTGGGGGACTTGGCAGTGCATGGCGGGGGGGGGGCTTCTGTGGCCAGGGTTTTCCTGGACGTGGCTTGATAGGGCAAGAAGGGCAATGCGTGCGGGATGGAGGCAGCGAGCTCTGGCCCTCTCTTGCCAAGCATTTGGCGGGAGTCTGAGTCCTGGACACTGGAGGAAGCACGGGGATGAGTGTGGGATGGAGATGGTCGCTCTGGGGTTGCGCGGTGGTCCAGGAGGTGTGGCAGCTGCGGACGGGGCGGGGCCTGAATCAGAGTGCTTCACAGCTGACAGCCAGTGATCCACAACCGCCCTCATCTGCTTCTGGCCCTGGTTACACCCCCATGAGCGCTGCACAGTGCCTGGTTTCTGGGGGACTTGGCAGTGCATGGCGGGGAGGGGCTTCTGTGGCCAGGGTTTTCGTGGAGGTGGCTTGATAGGGCAACCAAGGGCAGTGCGTGGGGGATGGAGGCAGCGAGCTCTGGCCCTCTCTTGCCAAGCATTTGGCGGGAGTCTGAGTCCTGGACACTGGAGGAAGCACGGGGATGAGTGTGGGATGGAGGTGGTCGCTCTGGCGTCGCGCGGTGGACCGAGAGGTGTGGCAGCTGTGGGCGGGGCGGGCCCTGAATCAGAGTGCTTCACAGCTGACAGCCTGTGATCATCAACCGCCCTCATCTGCTGCTGGCCCTGGTTCCACCCTCATGTGCGCTGCACAGTGCCTGGTCTATGGGGGACTTGGCAGTGCATGGTCGGGAGCGGCTTCTGTGGCCAGGGTTTTCTTGGAGGTGGCTTGATAGGGCAACCAAGGGCAATGCGTGGGGGATGGAGGCAGCGAGCTCTGGCCCTCTCTTGCCAAGCATTTGGCGGGAGTCTGAGTCCTGGACACTGGAGGAAGCACGGGGATGAGTGTGGGATGGAGGTGGTCGCTCTGGCATTGCGCGGTGGTCCGGGAGGTGTGGCTGCTGCGGACGGGGCGGGGCATGAATCAGAGTGCTTCACAGCTGACAGCCAGTGATCCACAACCGCCCTCATCTGCTTCTGGCCCTGGTTCCACCCCCATGAGCGCTGCACAGTGCCTGGTTTCTGGGGGACTTGCCAGTGCATGGCGGGGGGGGGGGGGCTTCTGTGGCCAGGGTTTTCGTGGAGGTGGCTTGATAGGGCAACCAAGGGCAGTGCGTGGGGGATGGAGGCAGCGAGCTCTGGCCCTCTCTTGCCAAGCATTTGGGGTGAGTCTGAGTCCTGGACACTGGAGGAAGCACGGGGATGAGTGTGGGATGGAGGTGGTCGCTCTGGCGTTGTGCAGTGTTCCGGGAGGTGTGGCAGCTGCGGACGGGGCGGGGCCTGAATCAGAGTGCTTAACAGCTGACAGCCAGTGATCCACAACCGCCCTTATCTGCTTCTGGCCCTGGTTCCACCCCCATGAGCGCTGCACAGTGCCTGGTTTCTGGGGGACTTGGCAGTGCATGGCGGGGAGGGGCTTCTGTGGCCAGGGTTTTCCTGGACGTGGCTTGATAGGGCAAGAAGGGCAATGCGTGGGGGATGGAGGCAGCGAGCTCTGGCCCTCTCTTGCCAAGCATTTGGCGGGAGTCTGAGTCCTGGACACTGGAGGAAGCACGGGGATGAATGTTTGATGGAGGTGGTCGCTCTGGGGTTGCGCGGTGGTCCAGGAGGTGTGGCAGCTGCGGACGGGGCGGGGCCTGAATCAGAGTGCTTCACAGCTGACAGCCAGTGATCCACAACCGCCCTCATCTGCTTCTGGCCCTGGTTACACCCCCATGAGCGCTGCACAGTGCCTGGTTTCTGGGGGACTTGGCAGTGCATGGCGGGGAGGGGCTTCTGTGGCCAGGGTTTTCTTGGAGGTGGCTTGATAGGGCAACCAAGGGCAGTGCGTGGGGGATGGAGGCAGCGAGCTCTGGCCCTCTCTTGCCAAGCATTTGGCGGGAGTCTGAGTCCTGGACACTGGAGGAAGCACGGGGATGAGTGTGGGATGGAGGTGGTCGCTCTGGCGTTGCGCAGTGTTCCGGGAGGTGTGGCAGCTGCGGACGGGGCGGGGCCTGAATCAGAGTGCTTCACAGCTGTCAGCCAGTGATCCACAACCGCCCTCATCTGCTTCTGGCCCTGGTTACACCCCCATGAGCACTGCACAGTGCCTGGTTTCTGGGGGACTTGGCAGTGCATGGCGGGGAGAGGCTTCTGTGGCCAGGGTTTTCGTGGAGGTGGCTTGATAGGGCAACCAAGGGCAATGCGTGGGGGATGGAGGCAGCGAGCTCTGGCCCTCTCTTGCCAAGCATTTGGCGGGAGTCTGAGTCCTGGACACCGGAGGAAGCACTGGGATGAGTGTGGGATGGAGGTGGTCGCTCTGGCGTCCCGCAGTGGTCAGGGTGGTGTGGCAGCTGTGGGCGGGGCGGCGCCTGAATCAGAGTGCTTCACAGCTGTCAGCCAGTGATCCACAACCGCCCTCATCTGCTGCTGGCCCTGGTTTCACCCCCATGAGCGCTGCACAGTGCCTGGTCTCTGGGGGACTTGGCAGTGCATGGCGGGGAGGGGCTTCTGTGGCCAGGGTGATCCTGGAGGTGGCTTGATAGAGTATCCAAGGGCAATGCGTGGGGGATGGAGGCAGCGAGCTCTGGCACTCTCTTGCCATGCATTTGGCAGGAGTCTGAGTCCTGGACTCTGGAGGAATCACGGGGATGAGTGTGGGATGGAGATGGTCGGTCTGGCGCTGCACTGGGCTGGGGACTGCAGAGATGGCTGCTGACCAATTGCCATCCAGGGTCAGAGCGGCCACAGTCTCATGCGGTGGTCCTGGAGGGGAGGCAGCTGCAGGCGGGGCGGGGTCTTCCGCGAGGATGGAACATTGAGATGGGCGCCTAGGAGAGGAAGAGGTCAGGAGTGTGCACTATGGGAACCGGAACACTGTGGTCCTTGGTGATCAGTTAGCAGTTGGAGCAGGATAAGGATGCTGAGGCAGCTGAGGACCACAGCGATACTCACCATACTCACGGGTTAACTTGACTTTTCCTTCTTGCTTTTCGGGTCCTCACAATATTCTTTCCCTCTGGGATCTTTTTGTAAGTGTGGGTACATTTCCTGAAATTTCATTCTGATGAGTACCTCGGTAAAGAAACTAACAAGTGCTGTTCCCTTTTTACTTTTTCTTTACACACTTCACCTCATCTAGGCCTTTGTTGATGACTACTTTGAGCAGAGAAGGAGGCCTGAATCAGAGTGCTTCACAGCTGACAGCCTGTGATCATCAACCGCCCTCATCTGCTGCTGGCCCTGGTTCCACCCCTATGAGCTCTGCACAGTGCCTGGTCTCTGGGGGACTTGGCAGTGCATGGCGGGGAAGGGCTTCTGTGGCCAGGGTTTTCTTGGAGGTGGCTTGATAGGGCAACCAAGGGCAATGCGTGGGGGATGGAGGCAGCTAGCTCTGGCCCTCTCGCCATGCATTTGGCGGGAGTCTGAGTCCTGGACACTGGAGGAAGCAGGGGGATGAGTGTGGGATGGAGGTGGTCGCTCTGGCGCTGCACTGGGCTGGGGACTGCAGAGATGGCTGCTGACCAATTGCCATCCAGGGTCAGAGAGGCCACAGCATAGCGCGGTGGTCCGGGAGGTGTGGCAGCTGCGGAAGGGGCAGCGCCTGAATCAGAGTGCTTCACAGCTGACAGCCTGTGATCATCAACCGCCCTCATCTGCTGCTGGCCCTGGTTCCACCCACATTAGCGCTGCACAGTGCCTGGTATGGGGGGACTTGGCAGTGCATGGCGGGGAGGGGCTTCTGTGGCCAGGGTTTTCGTGGAGGTGGCTTGATAGGGCAACCAAGGGCAATGCGTGGGGGATGGAGGCAGCGAGCTCTGGCCCTCTCTTGCCAAGCATTTGGCGGGAGTCTGAGTCCTGGACACTGGAGGAAGCACGGGGATGAATGTGAGATGGAGGTGGTTGCTCTGGGGTTGCGCAGTGTTCCGGGAGGTGTGGCAGCTGCGGACGGGGCGGGGCCTGAATCAGAGTGCTTCACACTGACAGCCAGTGATCCACAACCGCCCTCATCTGCTTCTGGCCCTGGTTACACCCCCATGAGCGCTGCACAGTGCCTGGTTTCTGGGGGACGTGGCAGTGCATGGCGGGGAGGGGCTTCTGTGGCCAGGGTTTTCCTGGACGTGGCTTGATAGGGCAAGAAGGGCAATGCGTGGGGGATGGAGGCAGCGAGCTCTGGCCCTCTCTTGCCAAGCATTTGGCGGGAGTCTGAGTCCTGGATACTGGAGGAAGCACGGGGATGAGTGTGGGATGGAGGTGGTCGCTCTGGCGTCACGCAGTGGTCCCAGAGGTGTGGCAGCTGTGGGCGGGGCGGGGCCTGAATCAGAGTGCTTCACAGCTGACAGCCTGTGATCCACAACCGCCCTCATCTGCTCCTGGCCCTGGTTCCACCCTCATGTGCGCTGCACAGTGCCTGGTCTATGGGGGACTTGGCAGTGCATGGTCGGGAGCGGCTTCTGTGGCCAGGGTTTTCTTGGAGGTGGCTTGATAGGGCAAGAAGGGCAATGCGTGGGGGATGGAGGCAGCGAGCTCTGGCCCTCTCTTGCCAAGCATTTGGGGTGAGTCTGAGTCCTGGACACTGGAGGAAGCACGGGGATGAGTGTGGGATGGAGGTGGTCGCTCTGGCGTTGCGCAGTGTTCCGGGAGGTGTGGCAGCTGCGGACGGGGCGGGGCCTGAATCAGAGTGCTTCACAGCTGACAGCCAGTGATCCACAACCGCCCTCATCTGCTTGTGGCCCTGGTTACACCCCCATGAGCGCTGCACAGTGCCTGGTTTCTGGGGGACTTGGCAGTGCATGGCGGGGAGGGGCTTCTGTGGCCAGGGTTTTCGTGGAGGTGGCTTAATAGGGCAAGAAGGACAATGCGTGGGGGATGGAGGCAGCGAGCTCTGGCCCTCTCTTGCCAAGCATTTGGCGGGAGTCTGAGTCCTGGACACTGGAGGAAGCACGGGGATGAATGTTTGATTGAGGTGGTCGCTCTGGGGTTGCGCGGTGGTCCAGGAGGTGTGGCAGCTGCGGACGGGGCGGGGCCTGAATCAGAGTGCTTCACAGCTGACAGCCAGTGATCCACAACCGCCCTCATCTGCTTCTGGCCCTGGTTACACCCCCATGAGCGCTGCACAGTGCCTGGTTTCTGGGGGACTTGGCAGTGCATGGCGGGGAGGGGCTTCTGTGGCCAGGGTTTTCGTGGAGGTTGCTTCATAGGACAACCAAGGGCAGTGCGTGGGGGATGGAGGCAGCGAGCTCTGGCCCTCTCTTGCCAAGCATTTGGCGGGAGTCTGAGTCCTGGACACTGGAGGAAGCACGGGGATGAGTGTGGGATGGAGGTGGTCGCTCTGGCGTCGCGCGGTGGTCCGAGAGGTGTGGCTGCTGTGGGCGGGGCGGGCCCTGAATCAGAGTGCTTCACAGCTGACAGCCTGTGATCATCAACCGCCCTCATCTGCTGCTGGCCCTGGTTCCACCCTCATGTGCGCTGCACAGTGCCTGGTCTATGGGGGACTTGGCAGTGCATGGTCGGGAGCGGCTTCTGTGGCCAGGGTTTTCTTGGAGGTGGCTTGATAGGGCAACCAAGGGCAGTGCGTGGGGGATGGAGGCAGCGAGCTCTGGCCCTCTCTTGCCAAGCATTTGGCGGGAGTCTGAGTCCTGGACACTGGAGGAAGCACGGGGATGAGTGTGGGATGGAGGTGGTCGCTCTGGCATCGCGCGGTGGTCCGAGAGGTGTGGCAGCTGCGGACGGGGCGGGGCCTGAATCAGAGTGCTTCACAGCTGTCAGCCAGTGATCCACAACCGCCCTCATCTGCTTCTGGCCGTGGTTACACCCCCATGAGCACTGCACAGTGCCTGGTTTCTGGGGGACTTGGCAGTGCATGGCGGGGAGAGGCTTCTGTTGCCAGGGTTTTCGTGGAGGTGGCTTGATAGGGCAACCAAGGGCAATGCGTGGGGGATGGAGGCAGCGAGCTCTGCCCCTCTCTTGCCAAGCATTTGGCGGGAGTCTGAGTCCTGGACACCGGAGGAAGCTCGGGGATGAGTGTGGGATGGAGGTGGTCGCTCTGGCGTCCCGCAGTGGTCAGGGTGGTGTGGCAGCTGTGGGCGGGGCGGCGCCTAAATCAGAGTGCTTCACAGCTGACAGCCTGTGATCCACAACCGCCCTCATCTGCTGCTTGCCCTGGTTTCACCCCCATGAGCGCTGCACAGTGCCTGTTCTCTGGGGGACTTGGCAGTGCATGGCGGGGAGGGGCTTCTGTGGCCAGGGTGGTCCTGGAGGTGGCTTGATAGAGTATGCACGGGCAATGCGTGGGGGATGGAGGCAGGGAGCTCTGGCACTCTCTTGCCATGCATTTGGCGGGAGTCTGAGTCCTGGACTCTGGAGGAATCACGGGGATGAGTGTGGGATGGAGATGGTCGCTCTGGCGCTGCACTGGGCTGGGGACTGCAGAGATGGCTGCTGACCAATTGCCATCCAGGGTCAGAGCTGCCACAGTCTCATGCGGTGGTCCTGGAGGGGAGGCAGCTGCAGGCGGGGCGGGGTCTTCCGCGAGGATGGAACATTGAGATGGGCGCCCAGGAGAGGAAGAGGTCAGGAGTGTGCACTATGGGAACCGGAACACTGTGGTCCTTGGTGATCAGTTAGCAGTTGGAGCAGGATAAGGACGCTGAGGCAGCTGAGGACCACAGCGATACTCACCATACTCACGGGTTAACTTGACTTTTCCTTCTTGCTTTTCGGGTCCTCACAATATTCTTTCCCTCTGGGATCTTTTTGTAAGTGTGGGTACATTTCCTGAAATTTCATTCTGATGAGTACCTCGGTAAAGAAACTAACAAGTGCTGTTCCCTTTTTACTTTTTCTTTACACACTTCACCTCATCTAGGCCTTTGTTGATGACTACTTTGAGCAGGGAAGGGGGCCTGAATCAGAGTGCTTCACAGCTGACAGCCTGTGATCATCAACCGCTCTCATCTGCTGCTGGCCCTGGTTCTACCCCCATGAGCGCTGCACAGTGCCTGGTCTCTGGGGGACTTGGCAGTGCATGGCGGGGAAGGGCTTCTGTGGCCAGGGTTTTCTTGGAGGTGGCTTGATAGGGCAACCAAGGGCAATGCGTGGGGGATGGAGGCAGCTAGCTCTGGCCCTCTCTTGCCATGCATTTGGCGGGAGTCTGAGTCCTGGACACGGGAGGAAGCAGGGGGATGAGTGTGGGATGGAGGTGGTCGCTCTGGCGCTGCACTGGGCTGGGGACTGCAGAGATGGCTGCTGACCAATTGCCATCCAGGGTCAGAGAGGCCACAGCATAGCGCGGTGGTCCGGGAGGTGTGGCAGCTGCGGAAGGGGCGGGGCCTGAATCACAGTGCTTCACAGCTGACAGCCTGTGATCATCAACCGCCCTCATCTGCTGCTGGCCCTGGTTCCACCCTCATGTGCGCTGCACAGTGCCTGGTCTCTGGGGGACTTGGCAGTGCATGGTCGGGAGCGGCTTCTGTGGCCAGGGTTTTCTTGGAGGTGGCTTGATAGGGCAACCAAGGGCAATGCGTGGGGGATGGAGGCAGCGAGCTCTGGCCCTCTCTTGCCAAGCATTTGGCGGGAGTCTGAGTCCTGGACACTGGAGGAAGCACGGGGATGAGTGTGGGATGGAGGTGGTCGCTCTGGCATTGCGCGGTGGTCCGGGAGGTGTGGCAGCTGCGGACGGGGCGGGGCCTGAATCAGAGTGCTTCACAGCTGACAGCCAGTGATCCACAACCGCCCTCATCTGCTTCTGGCCCTGGTTCCACCCCCATGAGCGCTGCACAGTGCCTGGTTTCTGGGGGACTTGCCAGTGCATGGCGGGGGGGGGGGGGGGCTTCTGTGGCCAGGGTTTTCCTGGACGTGGCTTGATAGGGCAAGAAGGGCAATGCGTGGGGGATGGAGGCAGCGAGCTCTGGCCCTCTCTTGCCAAGCATTTGGCGGGAGTCTGAGTCCTGGACACTGGAGGAAGCACGGGGATGAATGTGGGATGGAGGTGGTCGCTCTGGGGTTGCGCGGTGGTCCAGGAGGTGTGGCAGCTGCGGACGGGGCGGGGCCTGAATCAGAGTGCATCACAGCTGACAGCCAGTGATCCACAACCGCCCTCATCTGCTTCTGGCCCTGGTTACACCCCCATGAGCGCTGCACAGTGCCTGGTTTCTTGGGGACTTGGCAGTGCATGGCGGGGAGGGGCTTCTGTGGCCAGGGTTTTCGTGGAGGTGGCTTGATAGGGCAACCAAGGGCAATGCGTGGGGGATGGAGGCAGCGATCTCTGGCCCTCTCTTGCCAAGCATTTGGCGGGAGTCTGAGTCCTGGACACTGGAGGAAGCACAGGGATGAGTGTGGGATGGAGGTGGTCGCTCTGGCGTCACGCAGTGGTCCGAGAGGTGTGGCAGCTGTGGGCGGGGCGGGGCCTGAATCAGAGTGCTTCACAGCTGACAGCCTGTGATCCACAACCGCCCTCATCTGCTCCTGGCCCTGGTTCCACCCTCATGTGCGCTGCACAGTGCCTGGTCTATGGGGGACTTGGCAGTGCATGGTCGGGAGCGGCTTCTGTGGCCAGGGTTTTCTTGGAGGTGGCTTGATAGGGCAACCAAGGGCAATGCGTGGGGGATGGAGGCAGCGAGCTCTGGCCCTCTCTTGCCAAGCATTTGGCGGGAGTCTGAGTCCTGGACACTGGAGGAAGCACGGGGATGAGTGTGGGATGGAGGTGGTCGCTCTGGAGTTGCGCGGTGGTCCGGGAGGTGTGGCAGCTGCGGACGGGGCGGGGCCTGAATCAGAGTGCTTCACAGCTGACAGCCAGTGATCCACAACTCCCTCATGTGCTTCTGGCCCTGGTTCCACCCCCATGAGCGCTGCACAGTGCCTGGTTTCTGGGGGACTTGGCAGTGCATGGCGGGGGGGGGGCTTCTGTGGCCAGGGTTTTCCTGGACGTGGCTTGATAGGGCAAGAAGGGCAATGCGTGGGGGATGGAGGCAGCGAGCTCTGGCCCTCTCTTGCCAAGCATTTGGCGGGAGTCTGAGTCCTGGACACTGGAGGAAGTACGGGGATGAGTGTGGGATGGAGGTGGTCGCTCTGGCATGGCGCGGTGGTCCAGGAGGTGTGGCAGCTGCGGGCGGGGCGGGGCCTGAATCAGAGTGCTTCATGGCTGACAGCCTGTGATCCACAACCGCCCTCATCTGCTGCTGGCCCTGGTTCCACCCCCATGAGCGCTGCACAGTGCCTGGTTTCTGGGGGACTTGGCAGTGCATGGTGGGGAGCGGCTTCTGTGGCCAGGGTTTTTTTGGAGGTGCCTTGATAGGGCAACCAAGGGCAATGCGTGGGGGATGGAGGCAGCGAGCTCTGGCCCTCTCTTGCCAAGCATTTGGCGGGAGTCTGAGTCCTGGACACTGGAGGAAGCACGGGGATGAATGTGGGATGGAGGTGGTCGCTCTGGGGTTGCCCGGTGGTCCAGGAGGTGTGGCAGCTGCGGACGGGGCGGGGCCTGAATCAGAGTGCTTCACAGCTGACAGCCAGTGATCCACAACCGCCCTCATCTGCTTCTGGCCCTGGTTACACCCCCATGAGCGCTGCACAGTGCCTGGTTTCTGGGGGACTTGGCAGTGCATGGCGGGGAGGGGCTTCTGTGGCCAGGGTTTTCGTAGAGGTGGCTTGATAGGGCAACCAAGGGCAGTGCGTGGCGAATGGAGGCAGCGATCTCTGGCCCTCTCTTGCCAAGCATTTGGCGGGAGTCTGAGTCCTGGACACTGGAGGAAGCACAGGGATGAGTGTGGGATGGAGGTGGTCGCTCTGGCGTCGCGCGGTGGTCCCAGAGGTGTGGCAGCTGTGGGCGGGGCGGGGCCTGAATCAGAGTGCTTCACAGCTGACAGCCTGTGATCCACAACCGCCCTCATCTGCTCCTGGCCCTGGTTCCACCCTCATGTGCGCTGCACAGTGCCTGGTCTATGGGGGACTTGGCAGTGCATGGTCAGGAGCGGCTTCTGTGGCCAGGGTTTTCTTGGAGGTGGCTTGATAGGGCAACCAAGGGCAATGCGTGGGGGATGGAGGCAGCGAGCTCTGGCCCTCTCTTGCCAAGCATTTGGGGTGAGTCTGAGTCCTGGACACTGGAGGAAGCACGGGGATGAGTGTGGGATGGAGGTGGTCGCTCTGGTGTTGCGCAGTGTTCCGGGAGGTGTGGCAGCTGCGGACGGGGCGGGGCCTGAATCAGAGTGCTTCACAGCTGACAGCCAGTGATCCACAACCGCCCTCATCTGCTTCTGGCCCTGGTTACACCCCCATGAGCGCTGCACAGTGCCTGGTTTCTGGGGGACTTGGCAGTGCATGGCGGGGAGGGGCTTCTGTGGCCAGGGTTTTCGTGGAGGTGGCTTAATAGGGCAAGAAGGACAATGCGTGGGGGATGGAGGCAGCGAGCTCTGGCCCTCTCTTGCCAAGCATTTGGCGGGAGTCTGAGTCCTGGACACTGGAGGAAGCACGGGGATGAATGTTTGATTGAGGTGGTCGCTCTGGGGTTGCGCGGTGGTCCAGGAGGTGTGGCAGCTGCGGACGGGGCGGGGCCTGAATCAGAGTGCTTCACAGCTGACAGCCAGTGATCCACAACCGCCCTCATCTGCTTCTGGCCGTGGTTACACCCCCATGAGCACTGCACAGCGCCTGGTTTCTGGGGGACTTGGCAGTGCATGGCGGGGAGAGGCTTCTGTGGCCAGGGTTTTCGTGGAGGTGGCTTGATAGGGCAACCAAGGGCAATGCGTGGGGGATGGAGGCAGCGAGCTCTGGCCCTCTCTTGCCAAGCATTTGGCGGGAGTCTGAGTCCTGGACACCGGAGGAAGCACGGGGATGAGTGTGGGATGGAGGTGGTCTCTCTGGCGTCCCGCAGTGGTCAGGGTGGTGTGGCAGCTGTGGGCGGGGCGGCGCCTGAATCAGAGTGCTTCACAGCTGACAGCCTGTGATCCACAACCGCCCTCATCTGCTGCTGGCCCTGGTTTCACCCCCATGAGCGCTGCACAGTGCCTGGTCTCTGGGGGACTTGGCAGTGCATGGCGGGGAGGGGCTTCTGTGGCCAGGGTGGTCCTGGAGGTGGCTTGATAGAGTATCCAAGGGCAATGCGTGGGGGATGGAGGCAGCGAGCTCTGGCACTCTCTTGCCATGCATTTGGCGGGAGTCTGAGTCCTGGACTCTGGAGGAATCACGGGGATGAGTGTGGGATGGAGATGGTCGCTCTGGCGCTGCACTGGGCTGGGGACTGCAGAGATGGCTGCTGACCAATTGCCATCCAGGGTCAGAGCGGCCACAGTCTCATGCGGTGGTCCTGGAGGGGAGGCAGCTGCAGGCGGGGCGGGGTCTTCCGCGAGGATGGAACATTGAGATGGGCGCCCAGGAGAGGAAGAGGTCAGGAGTGTGCACTATGGGAACCGGAACACTGTGGTCCTTGGTGATCAGTTAGCAGTTGGAGCAGGATAAGGACGCTGAGGCAGCTGAGGACCACAGCGATACTCACCATACTCACGGGTTAACTTGACTTTTCCTTCTTGCTTTTCGGGTCCTCACAATATTCTTTCCCTCTGGGATCTTTTTGTAAGTGTGGGTACATTTCCTGAAATTTCATTCTGATGAGTACCTCGGTAAAGAAACTAACAAGTGCTGTTCCCTTTTTACTTTTTCTTTACACACTTCACCTCATCTAGGCCTTTGTTGATGACTACTTTGAGCAGGGAAGGGGGCCTGAATCAGAGTGCTTCACAGCTGACAGCCTGTGATCATCAACCGCCCTCATCTGCTGCTGGCCCTGGTTCCACCCCCATGAGCTCTGCACAGTGCCTGGTCTCTGGGGGACTTGGCAGTGCATGGCGGGGAAGGGCTTCTGTGCCAGGGTTTTCTTGGAGGTGGCTTGATAGGGCAACCAAGGGCAATGCGTGGGGGATGGAGGCAGCGAGCTCTGGCCCTCTCGCCATGCATTTGGCGGGAGTCTGAGTCCTGGACACTGGAGGAAGCAGGGGGATGAGTGTGGGATGGAGGTGGTCGCTCTGGCGCTGCACTGGGCTGGGGACTGCAGAGATGGCTGCTGACCAATTGCCATCCAGGGTAAGAGCGGCCACAGCATAGCGCGGTGGTCCGGGAGGTGTGGCAGCTGCGGACGGGGCGGGGCCTGAATCACAGTGCTTCACAGCTGACAGCCAGTGATCCACAAACGTCCTCATCTGCTGCTGGCCCTGGTTCCACCCACATTAGCGCTGCACAGTGCCTGGTATGGGGGGACTTGGCAGTGCATGGCGGGGAGGGGCTTCTGTGGCCAGGGTTTTCGTGGAGGTGGCTTGATAGGGCAACCAAGGGCAATGCGTGGGTGATGGAGGCAGCGAGCTCTGGCCCTCTCTTGTCATGCATTTGGCGGGAGTCCGAGTCCTGGACACTGGAGGAAGCACGGGGATGAGTGTGGGATGGAGGTGGTCGCTCTGGCCTGGCGCGGTGGTCTGGGAGGTGTGGCAGCTGCGGGCGGGGCGGGGCCTGAATCAGAGTGCTTCACAGCTGACAGCCTGTGATCATCAACCGCCCTCATCTGCTGCTGGCCCTGGTTACACCCCCATGAGCACTCACAGTGCCTGGTTTCTGGGGGACTTGGCAGTGCATGGCGGGGAGGGGCTTCTGTGGCCAGGGTTTTCGTGGAGGTGGCTTGATAGGGCAACCAAGGGCAATGCGTGGGTGATGGAGGCAGCGAGCTCTGGCCCTCTCTTGTCATGCATTTGGCGGGAGTCCGAGTCCTGGACACTGGAGGAAGCACGGGGATGAGTGTGGGATGGAGGTGGTCGCTCTGGCCTGGCGCGGTGGTCTGGGAGGTGTGGCAGCTGCGGGCGGGGCGGGGCCTGAATCAGAGTGCTTCACAGCTGACAGCCTGTGATCATCAACCGCCCTCATCTGCTGCTGGCCCTGGTTACACCCCCATGAGCACTGCACAGTGCCTGGTTTCTGGGGGACTTGGCAGTGCATGGCGGGGAGGGGCTTCTGTGGCCAGGGTTTTCGTGGAGTTGGCTTGATAGGGCAACCAAGGGCAATGCGTGGTGGATGGAGGCAGCGAGCTCTGGCCCTCTCTTGCCAAGCATTTGGCGGGAGTCTGAGTCCTGGACACTGGAGGAAGCACGGGGATGAGTGTGGGATGGAGGTGGTCGCTCTGGCGCTGCACTGGGCTGGGGACTGCAGAGATGGCTGCTGACCAATTGCCATCCAGGGTCAGAGCGGCCACAGTGGCATGCGGTGGTCCTGGAGGGGAGGCAGCTGCAGGCGGGGCGGGGTCTCCCGCGAGGATGGAACATTGAGATGGGCGCCCACGAGAGGTAGACGTCAGGAGTGGGCACTATGGGAACCGGAACACTGTGGTCCTTGGTGATCAGTTAGCAGTTGGAGCAGGATAACGACGCTGAGGCAGCTGAGGACCACAGCGATACTCAGGGGTTAACTTGACTTTTCCTTCTTGCTTTTCGGGTCTTCACAATCGTCTTTCCCACTGGGATCTTTTTGTAAGTGTGGGTACATTTCCTGAAATTTCATTCTGATGAGTACCTAGGTAAAGAAACTAACAAGTGCTGTTCCCTTTTTACTTTTTCTTTACACACTTCACCTCATCTAGGCCTTTGTTGATGACTACTTTGAGCAGGGAAGGGGGCCTAAAGGTGCAGGGACACCCTCTTTGCCTTTCTTTCTGACTGTATCTCTATCCTATCTCTTTTCTGTCTTTCCCTTATTACTGTCCCTTCTGTTTCCATTCACCTTTTTTCAACCATGACCTCAGCACAGAAAGTTAGGGTCTAAATTGGAATTGATAAGCTGGGAGATCCCAACTGCTACAAGGAGGGTATGTCCCTGTGAGTATGTGTCCAGGATTCCCCAAGACCCTGTCGGTGATAAAAATCTGGTGTTCCAGAGGTGGCCCCCCTTCTGAGGAAACCAGTGGACCAGGACTGTCCTTTTCTTTGAGTCAGACAGGTGCTGGTTTATTTCACTTTTTCACTACTGTCCCTGTCTTAGAGACCATGGGGAGGGTTCCACACTGAGTCCTTTGGATCTTTTGGGGGAAGGGAGGAGTGTTAGGTGTTTTGTGAATATTCCAAGGCCATTTCTAAACAGCAGGCAGCTTTTTGTTCTAAATCAGTTTTGTTCTTTTCCTCTTTGGGTTCACTTCACCTCCTTATTGAGTTTGGGTGTAGGGGTCTCCCTCTTCATGGAAAAGAATTCAAAATTAGATGTGGAGGTGAGTATTTAGGATGAGTAAATAAATCACAGCACATTATACATATATACATGTGTGTCTTTGAAATTTAGATCCTTTTCCCTGCAGTGAGTTCTTTAATCAGTTTGCCAGAAATGCCTACATAGAAATGCTAACCTATTGTAAGACTTGTGAAAGTGAGGAATAGTGACACTTAAGCCTCATTAGGTTGACAATACCTATAGATCTGGTCTCATGCAGACTGAATTTGAAGAAAGCCCAATGGGCCCAGGTAGAAAAGTTTCAGCCCCCAAGTTGGCAGGATATTGAAGCTTGGCTGAGTTGAAGAATCACTATATTCAGTGAATGTAGGGTAACACCAGACCGCTCCACCTCCCCAAAATAGAACAACCTCTCAATTATCATCCCCTTCACCTCCCACCTGTAAAAGCCCTTGACCTAGGAATGTGGGCATTTACAACTGCTCTTTGTCCCAGGGAGTTAGTACTACCATTGAACAAAGATGATTCCCAGAAGGGATTCTGGAAGGATTTGGATTCCTATGTATTTTAATTTATTCAGATTCTGAAAATTAATCAGAATCTCACTTTATGCTAGACAGACTCCCTGTAGAACCTTTCCATTTAATGAGTGGCAGAATACAATAACCAAAAACTACAGCCAAAGGAATGATTATTTTCAATGGAGGGAATGAAGTGGTATTTTTGTGTGAGCTTGAAAGTAAAGGGTAATTTTAATAAGCACAAAGTGGGGGGGGGTCTTCCTGCACAGAATTGCTGGTCATCTCTAATGTCTACCAGGATCTCACTGCTTTGACAGTGCAGCCATTTGCTCAGAGACACTGAGAAATCTGAAAGAGAGCTCTGTAGGTTGCCAGTATGTGCAGGTTCTCAAATCAAGCCACAACCACTTGATCTGAGACAACAAGTCACAGACAATAGCTCTGCTTTGAAGATTTGAAGAGTAGTTGGTTTGCTGTTTCTTTTAAATTTCCCATTCATTTTCATCATGGTGATGAGACGCACACACAAAAATAATTCATATGTGTAAAGAATACAGGGGATTGATAAAGGTTGGGAGCATATTTTATTAATTGTCTTTATGATTACATGATAAGGAATTGAGCCACCTTGTTCATAGAGCAGATTTTCGGCAATAATGCCTCCCTTGATAAGAGTTTTATTTTTCTTGAAGAAAGTTTCAGAGTGTATTGCTGAGAAAGTTTTCAAATGTCACAGTCTTCCTTTTTATTTTATTTGTTGTGGTGTTACATATTGAACCAGGGCTTCAGGCACACTAGGCAAGCACTCTACCACTGAACTACACTCTAGCCCCATAGTCTTCCTTTGAAAGGAAGAGGTCGGAGCTAATTAACATGTTTATAGAAGTGTTAGGGAAGGGCAAGTTCAGTTTCAACTTCAGGGTGTATGCAGACAGAACCTTCCATAATTTTACTTATAATATATATTTTCTAATATTCATTGAGTACCACCATGATGTCACATTTGTGCTTAGCATGTTAGAATGAATGGCTGGCTTCCACAGGACATTCAGGGGACTTTAGGATTGGTTGAGCCTTGCTGGAGAGAAATGGGAAGGAGAGTGATGGAGCTTATGGGGATGATCTTGAGATAGCCCAGAGTAGATCTGAAGGTAGACTAAAAAAACAAAAACAAGTTTTCATAATGGGAAATTTCAAGCAGGCATCAAAGTAGGCCAAACAGTATACTCTGTGAATACAACCTCAGTTTCAAAAATGATTATCAACACCTGAACAGTTATTTATCTCTACTACCATTATATTTAATAATCCTTAAAAGCAATTATACACAATACATCAACATGGCTGTGTTCCCAAAACATCCTTTATTGATAAAAATAGACAGCTGCCCTTCATAACCCTGAATTCAAAGACGGATAGTGTTAGGTTGTATGTTTAGGTGTGTGGTTTCTGTTCATTTTAGAGTTGACTGAAATAAGGTTTGATGTTCATCCCTCGCATTATGGATATCTGTTATTTCAGCACCATTTATTGAAAGACCACGGAATTACTTTGGCATCTCTGACAGAAATCGGTTGACTGGGATCCAAGGTGGCAGAGTAGAGGAGATCCTGCTTCAAGCTGCTCTGTGCCTGAATCAGAGAAAGCTATCAGGTGGCTTCTCCTGCTCGGGGTCTTGCCTTGAGGGAACACAACATCTCAGTTCATGTGACAGGACCCCATCCAGCGGATTTTCACAGAATCCACCAGAGCTGCGAACACCAAGCAGAACTCAGAGCCTCTGTGTTCAGGTGAGAATCCAGGCTTCAGTCCCAAAGCCCACAGTTTGAGCACAGGCGCGACTCTCAAGTGGGGGAGCAGAGACACCAACTAAGCACCTCGGTGGAGTGGCAGAACTCCAGGGGATGCTCTGCTCCCACGCAGGTCCCCAGACCATGTTCTAGGCACAGCACAAGGACATCCCAGCTCCCCCGACCTCACCAGACACCCCGACTGGGAAAAGGACTGACTTGACCTTTCTCACCATCTTTGGGGGGTGTGGTTACCAGCTGGATCTGTGACTGAACAGGTACCTGGGTTCCAAATCCACTCCCCCAGCTGTAATAACTCGGTATAGAAACTATCAGCACAAAATCAGCTCTCAGTTGAACAGGAGTGCAGTGCCACCAGGACACTGCCCACTTGGTGCAATCCTAAGTTGGAGGGCGTGAGGTCCCCCAGATGAGACCTGATAAGCAAGAGAGGGGAGGGGGCTAAAACCTAGGAGCAACTCAGAGAGACCAAGATTAGGGAAGCCCAGACAAGAGAGGGAGAGCTTTAGTCTTCTCACACTGGTTACCTACACCACACTGAGGGCAGAGAACCAAGCTTGGAATAGACAACTCTACCTACTAAAAGAGAAGAAAAGGGAACTCTGAGAGTATTTTGTTGTTTGTTTGTTTGTTTTGTTTTTTGTTTTCTTCTCTTCCATATTATCCTCTTTCTTTCTCCTCTACCCCTCCTCCTCTGGTCCTCACAACCCCAACATATAACCAAGAACTTTGCATGAAATAGAACTGAGTCACCAGAATAATATAATATAAAGGAATTGCATAAGCCACCCCTCTTTTTTTTACTTCTCTCTCTCTCTTTTCTCTTTTTTACTTCCTTTTTATTTTTCTTCCTCCCTCTCTTTCTCTTTCAACCTCCTAATTTTTACTATTTTTACTTCTTGTAATTTTCTAAACACATATACGTGTTTGTTTTTATGCATTCTACTGTCCTCCCACATACTTGTCTCCCCTAAATTACCTCCTGTCTATTCCCCTGCTACTAACTCTCTTGATTAGAGTTCTCCTCCAAATTTCCTAAGTTTTATTAATCCATTGCCCTCACATCTTTTGCCCTTAACATAAAGTCAGATACCTGACCTCTAGTTCTCTGTCCACCACCAGAAGAAAGTGTACATCTTCTATGAAACTACTGATTATATTTTAAATTGTAATTGAATCTAGAATTACTAGACATTGAAACTAACTATGAATGTCTTAATAGCAGTAATTTACACATAGGTGATGTATTGTTTATTTTGGGAATGTCAACATTGTCTCTCCCCACAAAGAAGGGATCTTGGAATATACAAGAGCACTACAAATCTATAGGGTAAAAAGAATAACACACCAGTCCCACAGAGCAGGAATGAAATACCAGCAACATGAAAAGACAAGGGAAGAAAATACCACAAACAATTGAAGACAATGCATCATTAGAAGAATAATTAGAAACAGCAGAAATAGTGACAGAGAAAGATTTCAGGATTTACATTATTCAGATGTTTTGGAATCTCAGAAAAGACATTAGACAACAAATACAGATAGTGAAAGATCACTTTGACAATGAGCTACATAAACAAATCCAAGAAACAATGACCTCTACAGGGAGATTGAGGATTGAGGAGATATATATATATATATATATATATATATATACAGAATTACTTGAAATGAAAGAAATATGAACCAAATTAAAAACACAAATGAAATTAATTTATAAGGCAAAGCCCCATCTTTATAGTCTTTAACTAAACTGTAAGTACCAAAAATTTAAGTTGCTACCTATTGATGACAGAAATTTTTGAACGTTAAGATTTTAATAGGGCTGAGCATGGTGGTCCACAATTGTAATCTCAGTGACTCTGAAGGCTGAGGTAGAAGGATTGCAAGTTCAAGATCAGCCTCAGCAATTTAGTGAGACCCTGTCTCTGAAAGAGGAATTGGGGAGGTAGCTCAATGGTAAAACACTCCTCAGTTTAATCCCCAGTACCCAAAAAAAAAAAAAAAAAAAAAAAAAAATTAATGGACATGCAAATAAAATAAAATCCATTTCAAGGAAAAATATCTGGCTAATAACTTGACTCCTGATAGGATCAGCTAATTACCAAATAGCTAAGATAATGCTCTCTTGTTTTTGCAAGTAGAATACTGGAAGCTGTATCACATCAACATGGAGATGCACTTGGATGATTGTGTAACCTTGAGAAAGTCTCTTACTCTTGTTGGTAGTTTCCTATCTTAGAAACAGGTTTTTATCTGTGGTTTTCATACTACTACTTCAGCAATGGAATCCTTTTTTTCAAGTAAAAAATCTTAGAACCCTTATATACATATGCATGCACACATTCTAGCCCACTATATTTCATATTTTCTTTTTTTCATTAATATAAATTTCCTTATATAAATTTTATGTACAATAATTACTAAACATTAGGTTAACCAATGAAAACACATAGTAATGCATTGGTAATACATATATTAAAATTTGGTAACAAATTTGTAAAAAAAAAAAAAACCACAAATGAGAGCATCACCAGCAGAGAATACAACTTAGAAGATAGGACATCACGAAGACAAAGTATATTATCTTGAAAAGAATGTAGACAGCACAGCAAAAATGATAAGAAACCATGTGCAGAAAACCCAAGAAATATGGCATAGCATAAAAAGTCTAAATTTAAGAGTCATTGGGATAGAGGAAGGCACAGAGTTCGAAACCAAAGGAATGTGCAAGCTATTCAATGAAATAATATCAGAAATACTTCCAGACATGAAGGATGAAATGGAAATCCAAATCCAAGAAGCCTGCAGGACACTGAATGTGCAAAATCACAACAGACCCATACCAAGACACATTATAATGAAAATTCTCAATATACAGAAATAGGAGAGAATTTTAAGAGCCACAAGAGAAGTGAATCAGATTACACATAGGGGTAAACCGATTAGGTTAACAGCAGATTTTTCAACATATTCCCTGAGAACTAGAAGATCCTGGAACAACATATTTCAAACTGGAAAGATAATGGGTTCCAACCAAGAATCTTGTATCAGGGAGAGAAATGAATTACAGTAGATGGGGTAGAAAGAGAAGATGGGAGCTAAACTGTGGAGCCAACCTAGATGTCCTTCAGTGGATGAATGGACAAAAAAAAATGTGGCATTTATACACAATGTAATACTACTCAGCATGATAAAAGAACAAAATCATGGCATTTGCAGGTAAATGGATGGTGTTGGAGAAGATAATGCTAAATGAAGTCAGCCAATTCCTAAAAAACAATGCCAAATATTTTCTCTGCTATAAGTGGGGTGACTTATAGTTGAGTTGGGAGGAACAGCATGGGAGGATGAGATTAATTCTAGGGAGGGGTGGGAGGGAAAGAGAGGAGGAAGGGGATTAGCGAGGATGGTGGAATGTGTTGGACATCATTGTACAAAGTACATATATGAAGATTTGAAATGGGTGTCAACATACCCTATATACAAACAGAGATATGAAAAATTGCGGTATATATGTGTATTAAGAATTGTAATGCAAAAAATAGAACATATATACTGGCATAAACTGAAGTGAACATACTTTATATCCAGAGATAAAAGAAATTGTGCTCTGTATGTGTAATAAGAATTGAAATGCATTCCAGTGTTGTCATGTATTTAAAAAAATTAAATGAATTTTGAAAAAAGAAATAGCTTCACTAAATACAAGAGAGTCTACTTTGGATTCTATTTTATTCTGTTGATTTGCATGTCTCTTCCTAGGCCAAAAGCACACTGGCTTGAATCCTGTAGCTCTACAGTGAGTTGTAAAGTCAAGCAGTCTAGATTCTCTAAAATTTCTTTGGCTCTCCAATATCTTTAACATTTTCATATAAACTTTAGAATCAACTTGTTAATTTCTGTATAAAAACATGCAGGGTTCTTCCAAAATCCTATGTACTCAGCAATAAAAGAGAATAAAATCATGGCATTTTCAGATAAACGCATGGTGTGGGAGAAGATAATGCTCTGTGAATCTAGGCAAGCCCAAAGAAACAAATGCCAAATGTTCTCTCTGATATAAGGAGGCTGACTCATAGTGGGGTAGGGAGGGGGAACAAGGGAGGACTCTGAAACAGAGGGATGCGAGGGGAAGGGAGAGAACATGGGGTTAGAAATGATGGTGGAATGAGAAGGTCATCATTATGCCAAATACATGTATGAAGACACGAATTGGTATGAATATACTTTGCATATGACCAGAGATGTGAACTATTGTGCTCTACATGTGTAATATGAATTGTAATACATTCCACTGTCATAAGTAAATAAAAAAAGAAAAAAATGTGTGTTTTATAAGAGATCAATAAATGAGATGCTTTTTTATGTTAGAAATTCAAAATAATAGCTTTTTGTAATATATAAGTAATCTCAAAGTCTAAAAATTATTCCATGTACAATATCATGTGGTATATGTTTTTGTCATTTTACCCTTCTTACATACTAACATTTCTGTTGTAAGGACCCAGATCCCTTGGAACATTTCAGCAATCATTAATGGCAAAAGCAGCTGCCACCCATAAATTCAGAAAATGGAGATATCCAGCAAGATGTAGATACTGTGAACACATTGTCATATTTCAAGGTCTTAAATGCCAAGAGGTAAGATCTTTTTGGAATCACAATTTTTTCTTTTGCTATATACTTTTTTGTTATGATTTTACTTATTTAGAGATGTGTGTGTCCACACACAAACACACATTTAAATATATATAAATTTGTTGTTTGTACTCCTGGGAACTAAATTTAGGGTCTTGCACATGCCATATTTTTAGAGAGAGAAAAGAGAAAGAGAGAGGGAGAGAGACACACACACACACACACACACACACACACACACACAGAGAGAGAGAGAGAGAGAGAGAGAGATTTTTAATATTTATTTTTCAGTTTTCGGTGGACACAATATCTTTTTTTAAATTTTATTTTTATGTAGTGCTGAGGATCCAACCCAGCACCCTGCGCACACCAGGGGAGTGCATTACCACTTGAGCCACATCTCCAGCCCATACACTTTTTCTTAAAATTGTGCTTTGAAATGGGCTCTTGCTAGATTGGTCTGGCCTTTAACTTGTGAAATTCCTGTTTCAACCCCTCAAGTAGCTGGAATCATGGGCATATGCCATCACACCTAGCTTGCCAGTACATGTTTAATAAAGTCCCACAGTTTATTTTTGTAGTTTTCTTATTTGTTTTCCTGTTAAATGTAATTCACAAACCACAAATAGTACTTTTTCACTTATTTTTGTCGTTATTAGTCGGCCTGTATTTTGCTTAGTTGTGAATAATTTTAAGGTGAGTCAATCAGTTTTCAAATATCATTTTCTTATAGTGTCTTCTTATCTGCCATAAAAAATGCATGGCAAACTTAACCATCGTTTGCGGACATCGTAAACTTCGGGGGAAAATACACCTATTTGGAGCAGAATTGTCCTGTGTTGCCAAAAAGGAGCCAGATGGCATTCCTTTCATAATCAAAATGTGTACTTCAGAAATCGAAAGGACTGCCTTGAGTTTACAAGTATGTTGTTTACTCTTAAAACTCTAAAAACATAAATGCCTTTGTGATTTGATTTAATGAAAAAGAGATTTTAAGAAAATCAGCACTCTCCATTTGTAATAACTAAATTTATTCACATTTATTTGGAAAATGTTAATTTATTTGACTTCAACTTGTATTTTTTAAATACTAATAAAAATTGAAGTAGATACATCAACTCTGTCTAGATGTCTGCATTTAGCCCTTTGTACTAAAGTGAAATATTGCATTCTGTTTTTCTTTTCTCTTCAAGGGAATCTATAGAGTCAGTGGCAACAAGGCAAAAATCGCAATCCTGTGTCGAGCTCTGGAAAGTGGAAGGCATTTAGTAGATCTGTGCGAATTTTCTTCACACGATATCTGTGAAGTGTTGAAATTTTACTTACAAAAGGTTAAAGTTTTATTCTAAACCTACCATCAAATGCAAAGAGCAAAAATATTTTATATTGAATATTTTTCATTGGTATAGACTATGTCATCACCCCCCTCATTATTCTAAGATTTTATAATGATGTACTTTGATGTGGATATATTTCCATCCAGTATTCTGGCCACTCCATGAGCTCCGTCAGTTGTGAGCACTTTAGTTCTTGGAACTTTTCTTGATTTTTATTGCCATTCTCCCACCCTTGTACTTGAAGCTCTTCTTTGGAGATGTGTGTGTGTACCATACACAAACACACATATAAATATTTATAAATTTGTTATTTGTACTCGTGGGGATTAAAAATTCAGGGTCTTGCACTTGCTTGGCAAGTATACTTGTTCTCCAGTTCCCTTACCTTTTCTTTATTGTTCTTTTTTTCTTCAAAAACTTTCTAAGACATTTCCTTGTCTTTTTCTTCTTGAATAAGTAAATTACTCCATTTGTGAGATCATGTTTTAATATTCAAGAAGTCTGATTTTCTATTCTTTTGATCACATTTTTTAAATGATTATATGATGCTCTTTTATTGTGGATGTTCATAGATTTTTCTCATTAAGGGTTCTTTTCTCTATTTGGCCTCTAACCTCTGTAGAAATACAATGTGACCCTCATATATAACATTAAATTTTCTATAGCAACATAAAAATTAAAAATAAAGTGAAGTGAATTTTAACATATCATTTAACATTTTGAATATCTAGTTTTTCAAATTATGAGGTATTTTGTTTATTTATGTATTTGTATTGCAGCTCTTTTTCTTTGAAATCTGCTATCTATTTTTCATTTAGAACACATCTCAATTTAGATCAGTTGCATTTCCAGTACTCTTTCACCATATCTGACTAGTTGCCAGCATATTGACAGCATCATTTTAGATGCTGGCACTTCATTTTGTTCTTTTTCCACCCATTTTGATTTTTGTCTTTCATGGTGTCTAGTTACATGAGTTTGGACTTGAAATCACTTTGGAAGCACTTGAACACATCAAGGCTTTTTAAAAACTTTGAACTTTACTATAAAGTGGTCTAGGTGGACTGTTTGGTATATGCCTAACTACATGTCTCTAGTTCCCTGTTCTGGCACTGGTGTGATCCTCCTGGGAAGGCATTTTTTCTAATTGTAGATGAACACAATACTTTTAATTAATTTATTTATTTTTATGTGGTGCTGAGGATCCAACCTAGTGCCTCACACATGCCAGATGAGTGCCCTACCATGAGGCACAACCCCAGTCCCCCAGGAAAGGGTTTTTTCCTTGCCTAGAGATGCAGTACCAATACTGTGGAAGCCAGGGTTACTAAGACTGTAGGATCTGGGCTTTCAGTGTGCATATAGCCAACATATCCCCGTTTGAAAACAGTTACCTCTCTGTTCCTTATGTTTGGCATTGCCTCGATTCAGAGAGCCTCTGTATCCCATTGCCCAGAGAAAAATTTTCCAGAGTTTTAGAAAGGAGATTGCCCTAGTACATGGAGTGGAGACAGGATTCTATAGAGAGCTAAGCTTTCTCAGCTGGCCCACCTGCAACCTAAGCCAAGATCAGAGGACCTGGTAGTGATTGTCCACATCCCTTTAGGATTCTGAAAATCATGTTGAGTGACAAAGAGTCAGTTCTCTTGGAAATGCTGCATCAGGACTTATTCATCTGCTCTTCTACTTGTGAATTGTTGCTTTTTGTTTTCTCTATTTTCCTAGTCCTTATGAGCCTACTGTATTTTAGTGGAATTGCAGGAGGGAAAGAAATTAAGTATAAATTGCTGGGTCTACAATGTTAGCCCAGGAAAGCATTGATAACCCTTTAATCACATTCTACAGATTCCTCAACTGAGAAATGGAGGTTGATACCTTTGAATGACTGGAAGTCTCATAATGTGTCATCCTTAACCTTGTTTAGTCAGTCAGGGAAAGGAGATGAATTGGGTCCAATACAATAAACTTGCATTCTGTTGAGGAATTTTATATGTCTAAGACTTTCATTTGGCAAAGTGTGCTCAATTCTTGCAATAGTGTTAGAGAGTAGCCTTTATCTGACTCATTGACCTAAAGCTCCAAGAGGTGATGTGACTTGCTTCAGATCCCAGAGTGGTTGAAGATAGAAACTGATCACAGGACAACACCTTAACTTCCCACAGATATTATAGGACATCAGGTAGCCAACGATTCACTGAATTTTTTATTGTAGGTCAGTAGAAACATTAAAATTCATTTTGGCAGTGGATATTTGTTGTAAGAACTTCTTTTGACCTATTCATGGCAAATCAGCCTGTTTGAAAGTTTCATGAGATGTTGACAGTATGTTTTTGTAGGTCTATTATCTTGTGCTGATCTTCATTCTTGCCTAAGTAAAATCTGTGCCCTTTAGCACTTTGATATTTTTACCCCTTACTCATAAAATCCATGGGTTTCTGATTCATTTTATAGATTCTGTTCACTATTCTATGTTTGTTCCAGTAAAACAGCTGAAGATTATATATTTGGGGGGCAGATGTGAATAGAAGAGTTTTAAAATCCCATAATGAAGCTTAAAGCTTAAACTTCATTTAAAGTTTAGAATTTCACTCATTATCCATTAATTTGTTATTAACATAAATATAATTTATAGTCAAGATTTTGATTTGCTTTCTAAGTCACTTCTCTACCAAACATATATATTATATTTTATGGGCAGGGATGAAGCTCAGTACTAGAGTGCTTGCATAGCATGCTTGAGGTCCTAGGTTCAATCCCCAATACTGAAAATGATATCAATAAATACAGATTGACTTTAGAAAATTTTGTTAATCTAAAGGGGACATGCTAAATTATTTGAGTCTCACTTATAGTTGAATTTAACAAAGAAAACAGGCAGAAGATTTTTTCAAAATATTTATTTTTTGGTTGTAGCGGGATGCAATACCTTTATTTTATTTATTATTTTTTATGTAGTGCTGAGGATCAAACCCAGGCCCCTGCATGTGCTAGGCAAACACTCTACCTCTGAGCCACAACCTCAGCCCAAAGGTATTTTTAATATAATTTTGTTTCTTTAGCTACCAGAACCATTGGTTTTATTCCAATGGTACCAGGAATTTATGCAGCTTGCAAATGTCATCCAACAAATTAACCAAGAACAGGACACCAAAAGGGACAACTCTGAAGACAACACATCTCCAAATATGTGTACAGATATCAACCAAATTTTTCTCAAAACCAAGGACCTTGTAAGAAAATTGCCACCGTTCAATTTTAACACTCTACATTACCTTATCATCCATCTTAAGAGGTAAGAATTTTTATACCATCTTAGCCATTTTTAATTCAACAGGGCAATAGTATTCAGTACATTTATATTGTTATGATTTTCAAAATGATTTTTAGGATGTTTTTATTATGTGTTGGGAAAGGGAGACATTGAATACATGTTCATGCAGCAAACATGGTTCCCTCAGATGCTTCCTGTGTGCCAGGCTCTGGCTGGGGAAACTAGGGTGGAAATATAGGGTTTCTGCTATTTGTGGGCTTATCCTCTTGGGGTACAGGTCTGTATATAACCACAGTTCACCATCATCCTTTTTCTAGTAGCTGTGCACAGCTTGTAGGCATGTAGAGGAAGTTTTGGGGGTAGGAATAGAGCAGAAGAGGCAAAAGGCCTTGTGTCTGATTTTAAGAACTGAGTGGTGATTTGGTATTGAATGTGCAGAAGAGCATATGAGGCAGAGAGAAATGACATGGAGACACAAGAAAGCATTTTGCATTTAGAAAATTTGATTTCATTAGGCTACAATATAGCAAGCAGTAGCAGGAACTGTGCTACCCTTCCTAGAGACTTGATAAAAAATCTTACCTACCTGGCAGATTAGTTGACCAAGGTGTTTCTATGCCCACTAAAGAACTTGGAATCAGGAATTTCACATATTCAGATTTGCCTGCTAGACCTTTCTGACAGTAATTAAGATCTCCTTTTTTAATTTTTTTTAAATTTATTTTTTGTGGCTGGAATTGTGGCTCAGCAGTAGAGATTGTGCAAGGCCCTGGGTTCGAACCTCAGTCCCACATACAAATAAATAAATAAAATAAAAATTTTAAAAAATTTATTAGTTCAAATCAGTTATACATGACAGCAGAATGCTTTTCAATCCATTGTACACAAATGGAGCACAAATTTTCATTTCTCTGTACATGATGTAGAATCATACCACATGTGCCGTCATACATGTACTTAGGGTAATGATGTTTGTCTCATTCCACCATCTTTCCTACCCCATACCCCTCCTCTTCCTTCCCTCTCCTGAGCCCAATCAATGTTCCTCCATCCCCAGGAACCCAATTATGTATCAACATTTATTTATCAGAGAGAATTTTGGCCTTTGATTTTGGGGGATTGGCTTACTTCATGATATTCACCAACTCCATCCATTTACCTATAAATGCCATTATTTTATTCCCTTGTAATGCTGAGTAATAGTCCATTGTGTATATATACCACAGTTTTTTTAACTATTCATATCTTGAAGGGCTTCAAATTATTCCATGAAATAGAAAAGGAGGAAACCCTTCCAAACTCATTCTGTGAAGCTAGTATCATCCTGATACCCAAACCAGCCAGAGACACATCAAGGAAAGAAAATTTCAGACCCATAACTACACGATGAACATAGATGCAAAAATTCTCAATAAAATTCTGGCAAACCACATACAAAAACATATGAAAAAAAAAACAATGCACCATGATCAAGTTGTGTATTCCAGGGATGCAAGGTTGGTTCAACATACAGAAATCAATAAATGTAATTCATCACATCAATAAACCTAAAGAGAAGAAACCTATGATTATATCAATTGATGTAGAGAAAGCATTTGACAAAATACAGTACCTTTTCATGTTCAAACTATTAGAAAAACTAGGGGTAGTAGGAATATACCTCAACATAGTAAAAGCTCTCTATTTTAAACCTAAGGCTAACATCATTCTAAATGAAGAAAAATTGGAAGCATTCCATCTAAAAATTGTTCAACATAATCCTTGCCACTCTAGCCAGAGCAATTAGGTGAAAGAAATTCAAGGGAATACAAATAGGAAAAGAAGAACTTAAATTACCATTTTTGCCAACGACATATTTTATACTTGGAGGATCCAAAAAACTCCACCAGAAAACTTCTAAAATAATAAATGAATTTGGCAAAGTAGCAGGATATAAAATTAATACCCATAAATCAAATGCATTTCTATACATCAGTGGTGAATCCTCTGAAAGACAAATAGCAAAGCTACCCCATTCACTATATATATATATATATATATATATATATATATATATATATATATATATATATATATATAATCACAGCTTCTTTACCCATAGATGAATCTAGTATCATCCTGATAGCTAAACCAGGCAGAGACAGATTTCTTTGGATAGTCATAGAAATATCAAGCTGAGAGTGTTTGAAGTAAAACCAGAACATTGATAGTGGCAATAGAACAGAGAGGTGTTCAGGAGAGAGAACCATCCAGGCTAGAAAACTAGCTGTGGGCAGCTGGGAGTGTGGCTAGTGATAGAACACTTGCCTAGCACATGTGAGACACTGGGTTTGATACTCAGCACTGCATAAAAACAAATAAATAAAATAAAGGTATTGTGTCCATCTCTAGGTAAAAATTATTTTTTTAAAAAAGAAAACTAACTGGGCAGTGAGAGAGAAAATGACAGTGCTGTTTCAGTTTCCAGTTCTTATACTGGAACGGGGAGTATATCCCACATACAATGATGGAGCAATTTTTAGAGGTGTTTTTCTTCCTTCTGCTACTGAGTTCAGTAGTTCCTTCTACTTACATGCATTTTATCCTAATATAGTACTCTGAAACTCAGTTTGGTGTGTGGTAAGTATCATAATGAAACAAAGGATTCTTTCCCTGGACCCACCAAACTTGACCCTTGACAAACGTTTTGTAGTCATCTATAGCCCGAGTTTTCTCCAACCTTCTCAAGTCATAGTAAACTAACATTAAAGACATCTATTAGGCAAATCTCATACACTTTATGTGTTCTTCTTTTCAGGGTTGCAGACCATTCTGAAGAAAACCTGATGAACTCAAAAAACTTGGGGGTGGTATTTGGACCCTGTGTCATGAGGCCCAGGCCTACAACCACTCCTGGTACCATCTCCTCCTCTCTTGTTGCATATGCCAATCAGGCCCTGTTGGTCGAATTCCTCATTACCAATGCAGAGATGATCTTTGATGGGTCCCTAGAGCCACAAAATGTTTCATCTAGTACTGACGTTGTTGCACCTCGGGTGGATAAAAGCCCTCCTTGCAAACCCGTAATATCAACAGAACATTCCACAAAGTCACAATATTTTTCTATGAAGCAAGTGAGTTTTGACCATTACAGAATTGCATTAAATTTGTGATGTTTATGTTAACAAGTTAATAGTCTTTGAACTGTTTGTTTTGAGATGTGTTTTGCTTTTAGTTTAAAACTTTTCTTGTTTCAATAGGATATTCACACTGCAGATATTGAAATTAAAAATTATGAATTGGCTACATCATTTGAGGAATCAGAACGCAAGCAAAATGCATTGGAAAAATGGGATGCATGTCTCATTGGTGAGTGGTCATGTAACATATATCCTTGCATATTTCAAACCTTGCCAAGAAGTCGTGATTAAAAACCAAGGTGAGGGCTGGGCTTGTAGCTCAGTGGTAAAACGCTTGCCTCGGCATGTGTGCGGCCATGAGTTGGATCCTCAGTACCATATAAAACAAATAAATAAAGATAAAAATATTGTGTCCATCTACAATACTCATCCTTTAAAAAAAAACAAGGGGTATTAAGTTGAGGTAAGTTCAAACTTCAAGGTTTTATTAGTTAACTTTTCTAGCCATTGAGAAAGTTTAGTGAATGTCATTTAAATGAATATCATGCTTTGTTTCTCTCTTGTAAAAAGATATCTTGAAATTCATAAATTATTTTTGTTCTCTTTCTGAGATTTGTTTTCACCTTCACTTCTTTGTCATCAATTAAAGTCAAAACAGAAAAAAGCTGGACTCCTGAAACTCAAAAAAAAAAAAAAAAAAAAAGACTCCTAAAGTTTTTTGATGTCCCTTTACCTGTGGCCTAACTTTAGCACATTAAGCACACATGTCTTCCATTTTCTTGGCTCCAGTCTTTTTGTTCACTGTTTTTAATCGTTTTATTTCAGTGTATCATTTCTGGTAAGGGGGTTGAAAACCTTCCATTCCTTACTGCTCTAGTAGAGCTTAATCTGAATTTTTCAATATATAGTCATAAATGTTAAATTTGATATATAAAATTAATGAAATATCAATAAGTGTAGCCTGAGAAAGTCTGAAAACAAAGAGTCCATTTCCTCTCTGCAAAGAAAAACACTGGACTCACTGATTCCATTTATCTGATTTGATCTTATCAGCACTTCTGTGCTATGAACCTTGGCCTCATTTAAGCCATAGTTAACAGTCTCAGGAAGGTAAATAATGCCAAGGGTCATGTCCTTAAATTATTGTTGATTCAGGATTTGAACCTCATCCTGTCTCATTCCTAAATGTAACCTTGTTTTGCTGTCCAATGAAATTGGATTCCCAGCTAGGTATAGTAATAACAATAAATAATTTTAAAATATTTGAAATTTTCATTACATACCAGGTAATTCTGAACCTTTTTTTTAGAAGATCATTAACAACGCATGCCAACATATCTACACATAGGAGTTTGTCTTGACAGAAGAAGGCAGGTAGGGCTAGTGCATTAGGCTTGCCCAGGGCAGAACTGGAGCAGGAGCTGAGACAGCACCCAGGCAGCTAGAAGTGGTGCTAGAAGTTCTGCAGGACTGTAAATATGTTTTGGTGGTTGCCATCCAACCACAATGGCTCAGCTCCCTTCTATCAATGTGGAGAAGGGCCCAGGACAGCAAATCACATGAGCACTGCCTGAGAACCAGGGAAGAGAGGCCAGCAGCCTCAGGTGAGGAAGGAGGTCAGATGAGATGATGACCTGCGATCATCATCAAGTGATGCTGCTGTGCACCTGTCTTCAAACCACTGCCCAAGGATGTGGGAGAAGGACCAGGTGGCAGGGATGAGGACTGTGGGCTATGAACAGGGCTGTTGGAAAGCCATCAGACCAGTGGCAAGGCACACAATTGTCTGATGTTTCTCAGCAGGGAGAAGAGGATCATGGCCAGAGGGCTGCACCTTTCTAGTAACAGGAGCTTCTAAGGCACATGCAGCAAAGACAGAGTGGGAGATGCTAGGGTTGTAGGTGAGAAAACAGGGACCTTGGGACCAGACTAGAGGAGAAAGAGAAGGAGGTAAGTCTGGAGTCTCCAGAACCAGTAGCACAATGGCAATTCTAACAGCTCTTCAACCTTCCTTTGTGTAGAGGATGTTGCCATGTATTAGTGGATCAGCTGGGAAAGCATCCAAGTCCTCTCTGGTGTGTTGCCCTCAGTATGGACAGAATGTAGCTGGAAAGCAGATTAAGTGACAGGCAAAGTCCTTGGGATTCAGGTCATGGAGTTTGTTGGTGTACAGAATAGTGTTACTGTTCTAGAGTCACCATTGTCTGCCTGTTGAAATCAGGAAAGTCTTAACACAGAAAATATTCATTCATGGGTAGTATATTAAAACAAGTTACTACAGGAAGGTTTTTTTTTTTAATTTTATGTGCTTTGTGACTATTTATACTATTAAGATAAATTTTAAAAAGTAATGCTTTAATTAAAAATGTGCCTTTAATATTGTATGGATTTTTAATTCCTCTGCATAGATGACTGAGAAAATACTGTTGAAAAAATATGTAAGTCTCTGTTGTTTGAGAGAATGCCCATTCATAATAACCACACTTCCTTATTAACCAAGCTTCATGAAGTTAAAAAAAAAATCTCTTCTTTTTCAGATCACAAAGAACTTGAATCATCATCACAAAAGATGGACAATATGTGTAAAACCACGAAACCACTTAGTCTGAAATCTGATGTGACAACAAATGATATACAGAGGCCTATGCCAAGCACCAAGATCAGATGTTGCTGTTTGCCTGTAGATAGGTTCCATCTTGCAAGCTCTCCTAATGAGAAAAACAGGAGAAATGTGGGAAATGTCAATTCAGACAAGTTTTGCCAGAATCTTACCTTTGAAGGACTTAATATAAAAGACACCTCTACTACTGTTGGCTCCCAAATTAATGGTTTTGATCAGCAGATTTCAGAAAAAACTCAGGAACAACAATGTGAACTAAAGAACTTAACTGGCATGAGTGCAGTGATTGTGCCAAGTGTACTCCAGGAAAAAGTGACAATGAGCATCAATGATAGTGGTGATCATTCCAACGGTGCCACACAGCCCAACACACCAGCCAGTTCAGCAAGAGAGGCACCAGTGAGACTGTCTTCTCATTCTCACCGTCTTGCTCCTGCAAGAGCACCCAGAATACTGCAGCCCCATCTCGGGACAACATTTTACAAACCACCTATCCTGACCAGCAAAGTCAGGGGGACTGAGGAGAGACCAGCTTCACCTTCAGCAACAGTGCCTCCTAGCACAGCTCTTACTCCCCTGAGTCATGTGGAGAAATCTGTTCCAGAGGCAGACAGCACATCAGCTTATGCTTTGAAACCAGCTGCTGAGCCTAAAGAGAACTGTGAGGAGGTTGGCCTGCCTGACATGAATCCAATGTGCCAGGGACTCAGGCTAAAACAAATGGAAGAGGTACAAGACCTTGAATTTGAAATGCCACAGTTTGTGTAGGTTGTCAAAATTCAGTTTTTCTTTTTCTTGTTTCGTTTTATTATTGTGTTTATTTTATGAAAGAATGTTGTAACAGAACCACTTTTGTATAGGATTTTCAAAGTTTATATTTTGCCTTTTGGCCTTGTATTGTGTTTGCTAGTCATATAGAATGATAGTGTTTTAGTCATATAGAATGATAGTGCCTCACTGGTATTGTCTTTAAATTCTGTGTTTTTGAAGTTTTGCATAAAATAAGTATTATAATTTAAAATTTAAAATAATTTTCTCTATAAAATGATTCATGTAAATGCATCTTTAATGTATAATATTGTTCTCAACAAAGAGGGGCAGTAGGGAAAAATGAGCTTTATTTTGGAGCAAACCTGGTGCTGACTCATAAAATGCTTCTGAATGCAAGTGCCTGAAAAATCTTGATTGGGTATGAATATATTTTTTTCCCACATAATGTTCTAGTGCATCTTTGACCACTTGTGTTGTTATAGCATGTGTGGATTCATTGGCAATTCACTTAACTTTTTAAATATTTACATAGTGGCGTAAAAGCTTGTGAATCTGTGTTTACTAGAATTCTACTTGTCAATTTTTACATATGGTAATTAATACAATTGTAGAAAGAAAATGCACTTCAATACTAAAAAGTTTGAGACATTGGCAGAGACAACACAGACAAACAGAGTTGAGGCATCTTGAGTTTAAGAGACCTGTAACCTCACTGCTGTCAGCTTCAGCCTATTGCTGGATTGCCTGCGACTTCTGGCTGTCTGCTGACGAGAGCAAGTGGCCAACAGCTAGGGCAAGATAAAGCTCTCTCTGGTGGCTGTGGTTCTGCTGCTGCTCTGCGCAGCATGGCTGAGCAGGATGACAAGAAAAGGACATGGGTACCATGGTCGTCATCGACCTGGGGACCACTTACTCCTGCTTCAGGGCGTTCAAGAATGGCCAGTGGAGATCATCTCCAATGATCAGGGAAAGTGCATCAGGCCTTATTATGTGGCCTTCACCCCTGAAGAAGAACATCTGATCCTCGATACAGTCAAGAATCAGCTCAGAACACTGTGGTACCCACCAAGAAGTCTCAGATCTTTTCTACAGCTTCTGATAATCAACCTACTGTTGCAATCAAGGTCTATGAAGGTAAAGGACCCCTGAAAAAAGACAACCACCTTCTGGGTACATTTGATCTCACTGGAATTCCTCCTGTGGGGTCCCCCAGATTGAAGTCACTTTTGAGATAGATGTGAATGTTATTTTTGGGGGCGACAGCTGAAGACAAAGGTAAAGAGAACAAAAATAAGATTACAATTACCAATGACCAAAATTGCCTGACACCTGAAGAAATTGAAAAGATGGTTAATGATGTTGAGAAGCTTGCTGAGGAAGACAAAAGATGCAAGGAGTGCCTTGATACTAGGAATGACTTGGAAAGCTATGCCTACTCTCTAAAGTATCAGATTGGAGATAAAGAAAAGTTGGGAGGCAAACTTTCCTCTGAAAATAAGGAGACCATGGAAAAAGCTGTAGAGGAAAAGATTGAATGGCTGGAAAGCCACCAAGAAGATGACATTGAAGACTTCAAAACTAAAAAGGAACTAGAAGAAATTGTTCAGCCAATTATCAGCAAATTCTATGGAAGTGTAGGCCCTCCCCCAACTGGTGAAGAGGCTACAGCAGAAAGAGACGAGTTGAAGACACTGATCTGCTAGTGCTGTAATATTGTAAATACTGGTCTCAGAACTTTCCTTAGGAGAAAACCAAGAGAACTTAAGTCTCAAATGTAATTGGAATCTTCACCTCAGAGTGGAGTTGAAAATGCTATAGCCCAAGTGGCTGTTTACTGCTTTCCATTAGCAGTTGCTCACATGTTTTGGGGAAGAGAGAGAGGAGGAATTGGCTATCTTAAAAAACTGGATATAAAAATGTGGGTAGGATGTGTGTTCACCTCAGAAATGTTCTATTTAACGATTGGGTCATGCACATCTGCTATAGGAACTTTTTTCTACCATAAGTGACACCAATAAATGTTTGTTATTAAAAAAAAAAAATACTAAAAGTTTGGAACTGTCATAAAATAAAAATTTGTACAGATAAAGCTAAGGGATAAATCACTATCAGAAGCATTAAAACCATCTAAAGCCAAATAACTAAACTGTATAATTTAAATTATAATATATTTATATATTATATATTATGTATTATTTATTATATACTACATATAATAGATTTATATATATCTATATGATATAAGTTGTTTATATATAATTATAACATAATCCATGTTTTATATATCATATTAATATTAATTATACTAATATAATAATTGTATTATTATCTTATTAATAATAGAAATTATATTATTATATAATTACATTACAATGATATGCAACATAATATAAATTAATATAAATCTAAATATATTATATGATATATAATAAATATGTTATAGATAATAAAATAATATTTATATATTTAATTTATATTTTATTTTATTATGTGTATATAATATACACATATTTCATATATTATGTATAATTCATATTAAATACATATGAATCATAAACATTTTGATATGTAATATATAATTTATATAATATACATACTTATATATTTATATATTAATATATATAATTTATAGATAAATATATAAGTATGTATATTAAATAAATTATATATGATATATTATGAATATATATTTATATATTAATATACATAAAATTTATATATATATTTTATATATTTTTATTATATGTATATATGATAAAATAAATGTATTATATATAATATAAATTAGAAGGTTATATAAATATATTGTATTTAATTTATATTATATATGTATTATATAACATGCAATATATTTATATAATATTATAATTTAAATTATATAGATAAATTATGTCTTATTTGACTTTAAATGATTTTAATACATTTGATAGTTTTTAACCCCTTAACTTTATCTGTATAAATTTTTATTTTATGACATTTTTAACCTGTTTTGTATTTTTTATAATGGTCTTAAAAAATGCGTGCTTCACATATTTTTAATTTCAATGCATTTTCTCCTGACATTATGAGGGTTTGGTTAAAACCATGCCTTTGGATGTATGCCTGCAATCCCAGTAGCATGGGAGGCTGAGACAGGTGGGATCTCAAGTAGAAAGTCAGCCTTACCAATGGCAAAACTCTTAGCAATCCTGTCTTTAAATAAAGTTCATAAAAAGAGTGGGGATGCGGCTCAATGATTGAGTGTCCCTTAGTTCAATTTTCAGTACCCACCCCCCAAAATCCTTTTGTATGAAATCTTTTGACTTATAAATCACTTTACATACTTTTTCTACCTGGACTATCAACTAGTGAAAATGTATATGTCATTAGAATTGAGCAATAATTTATTTAAGTTCATTTTGAGAGTATATTAAGTCACATTGTTTGCAATTTCAGAGATGTAGATGACTGAATGTGTTTCACTTATAAAATACCCAGTTTTTATAAACTAGACCATTCCTGTTATTTTCTGGGTTTCATCATCTTGCCTAAAATATGATGTAAAAGGGACTAAAATAAAATAGCATTCTTGGTATGTGTGAACTATATTGTGAGTCAATGTTTTTGTATGATCATATTATACTTGATAAAAATTGTATGTATAGGTTTATACACACATTATTATATGTAAATTATTTCAAGTACAATAAGTTATTGTGGCTTCTCTGAAATTTTTGCCTCTTGGAGTATGATACTTTAAGATTATTAACTATTGACTCAGTGGTCAACACATGGGCTCACCACTTGACTATAATATGAAATGTGTTTTAGGGCATGTAATCTTATTATAGTTCTCCATAACATTAAGGACTAAGGAGAAATGAACAAATGGACTTTTTAATGCTAAAGCCAGTTTTTAGCCTTCTTTATACAAAGTACAAGAATCATATTGGTTTGAAAACTTAAAAATAAAATCAGAGTTAACATTTATTGAGCTTTGTGTATTTAGAGTTTACCAAGTTGAAATTTCACAGCAACTTCTAATGGGTAAGTAAGCATTTTATAATTCCTGTGTTACAGATGAGGAAACTGAGGCTTAGCTAAGTGACATGCTTTTAGTTTTCAGAGATGCAGCAAGCAGAATTGAATCTCAAATACAGGTTGTGAAATTTTGATTAGTGCTGCTTTTTTTTGGGTACCAGAGAGCCACATCCACAACCCTATTTTGTTTTTTATTTAGAGTAGGGTCTCACTGAATTTCTTAGCACCTTGCTTTTGCTTTTGCTGAGGCTGGCTTTGAACTTGCAATTCTCCTGCCTCAGCCTCCCAGTGGGATTACAGGCATGAGCCACTGTGCCTGGCTGCTTAGTACTCTTAATGAATGTGATTACTAAATAATAGCAGGAAACACTGAACAATAGAAAATGCATCTTTCGATGTTTTTATTGTAAAATACACTTACAATTTGCCATTTAGACCATTTTGAAGTGTACAGTTAAGTAACACTAAGTATATTCACATTGTCCAAGGTGGCGTGTATTGCTGCGTCATCAGTTGACAGAAAGCAGAAGGGGGGAAAGGGATGTGAATGATGTGTGAAGCCTCTTATATAAGGGCATTCATTCTGTTAAAAAATATAGAGCTCCATGACCTAATCACACGTTTTGACTTATAAATCACATTACATACTTTTTCTACCTGTACTATCAACCAGTGAAAACGTATATGTCATTAGAATTGAGACATAATTTATTTAAGTTGATTTTGAGAGCATAGTAAGTCTCATTTTCCCTTTTGCTGCTGTCACAATAGTGATTGTCACAACATATACATTTGGGAAGAACATATTCAGACCATAGCAACCATGTTTAATACACTGTAAAGACAAATCCTTCTGGGGAAAGAATGTTGGTTTAAATCATGTGGAAAGTCCTTTCTAACTCTGAACCTAAGACTGTAGGGTAAATAGACCTTGATTCTAGTGGGCTGTTTCCAAATATGTGTCCATACGTGGCAGTGCCCTGTGCTGATGCAGCTTGCATCCTGAGGTTTCAGCTACCAGCCAGGGATCACTGCACTGTGGCCCTGGTTCCCATCTCCATCTTGCTACTAACATGAACTGATGTCACTATTGGATTGTAGGATTTAAGGACTGTTGTGTAGTTTAAAGCTTTAGGTTGTTGATATTTAATGACAATAATTAAACAAACATTTAATGACAATTTACTATACACCATCACCATGCTAGATAACAGAGACAAGAAAATCTTTAAAAACACTTTCTGGGCTGGAATAAAGCTCAGTTAAGTGCTTGCCTAACATGTGCAAGGCTCTGTGTTCAATTTCCAGTACTAAAAACAAACAAAAAACCTTTCTGTATTTGTGGAACTTACAACTAAATACTATCAGGAATTGGCAGCTAACTCTCAGTGGATTCTATTTTCCATTTGAAAAAGTCAGATTTGTTTAAGTACCATGTTTTCAAGTAAAAAAAATAGCAGAATGTCCTGTAAATAAAGTCTGAGAATAGGACTAAACTTTTAAATTGAAGCTAAAATATGTAACTTGTACTATTTCAAAAACATTATTTCCCATTTGTAAAATTCTTATCTTCCCCTTAGAACTGCAGAGTGAACCCTGGGGAGCTTAACCGCTGAGTCACATTCAGAGATCTTATTTTTTGAGACAGGATCTCACTAATTTATTGAGACTGGCTTTGAGCTAATGATCCTCCTGCCTCACACTCCCAAGCCACTGGAATTAAACGCATGGATGGACCTCCCATTTCTAAAATTGTAATTATTATATTTGTACACCCAGTTTTCTTTCAGGAGACTTTAATTGAAAACTCTCCTGAAGGCTGGGATGTGTTTCAGTGGTAAAGCACTTTCCTTGCATGCTGAGGCCCTGGGATTGAGCTCCAGTGCTAGAAAGAAGGAAGGAAAGAAGGAAGGAAGGAAGGAAGGAAGGAAGGAAGGAAGGAAGGAAGGAAGGAAGGAAAAAAGGAAAAAAGGAAGGAAGGAATGGGGGAAGGAGAGAAAAGAGAAAAGGGAAAAGTGAGGGAGAGAAGGAGGAAAAAAGAATGGAAGGAAGGAAGGAACAAAGAAAGGAAGGCAGGCAAGGAAAAAGATCAGGAAAAGAAAATTATAATGAACACCAATTAAAAGGTCTTCTGCTAACCTACATATTAGTCATTCAATACAGGAACCAAAGCCCTTGTATGACTATTTAAATTAAAATTCTACAAAATCAAATTTCACTATCTCAGTCCCACCACTTATTTCAAGAACTCAGTAACCACATGGGCTCATGGGCTGGTGGCTATTATACCTGACAGTGCAGTGCAGATACTGTACATTTCTGTCATGGCAGAAAGGTCTATTGGACAACACTGATAAAGAGGAAGCATCACATCAAGATACTGGTATTGTGGATGTGTTAAAGAATATTCAATAAAATTAGACACCATACATGTTAAAAAAAAAACAAAACACTTAGCAAATTGTGACCTACAAGAGGAAATCCTGAAACTAAAAAAAGGACCTTCTTAACAAACCAGTCAAATTGGCAGCATCTCATTCATGATGTTGGCAAAATAACATCATTTGGAAAATAGCCTCTTTGCTGTGTATATACAAAAAAGCATCGTAATGAGTTTAAAAGTCCCAAATCTTGTATACAAATCTGGGTTGATTATCAATTGAATGTTACAAATAGAAAACCAACCAGGAAAACTAGTTCATCTAATGCATAGTAGCACAGCACTAAAATAACAGACTGGAAATTCTTCCATGAAACAAAGCCACTGAGGGGTGTGTTAACATAGTGAAAGTTCTTTCTTGACTAACTGCTCAACAGGGGTCAAACTAGACTTTTGAAATTCATAAGGAATTTTCTAACTCTTTTTTGACTGTGGTCTGCCTTTAGTGAATATACATATGTGAATATACTTTTTTAAAACTATATTTCACTCAATTTTTTTCTAGTATATTTTTGTTGTAAGAGTTCATACACACTGATTTAAAAAACTACTTCTTGCTACTGCAATTCTAGATACTAGTAGAGCTAAATTCCAATTGACATGAAAATAGGGTCCTATATGATATCTTTGATCTTAAATCTGGTATCAGTAATCATAAAGTCTAAAAACCACTGCACTGAAGTTTAGTAATTCCTATTTATTACATGCTAGGCATTATACAAAGTGCTTAATTCCATTTATTTTATTTACTTCTGAAATAACTGTGTGTTAAGAAGTAGGTAGTATTAATCCTATAGCCTAACAGGCTGATCTTAGTTTAATAATGTGCTCCAAATTGTGCTCCCAATGAGTCCTTCAGTCAGAATTTGAACCCAGCTAGCTTCCATTAATTTTACTATCCCAAGATCTAGAGCTCCTAATGAGGAATATTAAGAAAAGATAAGTTAAAATTTTTAATTTTGACTGCTTATTACATACCAAGTAATTCTAAGCCTCTTCCTTAGTAGATCATTGAGACCACATGCCAACATATCTCCACATAGGAGTCAGTCTTCACAGAGGAAGGCAGGTAGGGCTAGTGCAATGGACTTGTCCAGGGAAGAACTGGAGCAGGAGCTGAGCCAGCACCCAGGCACCTGGCTGCAGAGCCTGCACTCTTCATGGTGCTAGAAGTTCTGCAGGACTGTAAATATGTTCTGGTGTTTACCATCCAACCACAATGGCTCAGCTCCCTTCTATCAATGTGGAGAAGGGCCCAGGACAGCAAATCACATGAGCAGTGCCTGGGAACCAGGAAAGAGAGGCCAGCAGCCTCAGATGAAGAAGGAGGTCAGATGAGATGATGACCTGCAAATGATCCTGGTGTGCACCTGTCTGCAAACCACTGGCCAAGGATGTGGAAGAAGGAGCAGGTGGCAGGGATGAGGACCATGGGCTATGAACAGGGCCATTGGAAAGCCATCAGACCACTGGCAAGGCACACAGTTCCACTATCTAAGGATATATAGTACACAATAAGAAATGTTGATCTTAACCAGGTGAAGGTGAAGTGTACTGAGAATTTATTAGGTGAGTTACTGTTCTAAGCACTTTTCATCTCAACAAACTCAAAGGAACTCCTAGTTGATCTACATAAGAGTCGGCCCTTTCTCGTTCTATGATTGCAAGAAGAGTTTGTGGTGCTATTTAGTCCAGGGCCAGTGCAGATGGTGTGAACAGTTTGGTCACGTGGGAAAATCCTCAGGGAGTTTAAATTAAAGACACAGACACCATTTTACCTTTAAACCAGCTCTGGGATGGCTTCTTGAACCCTCAGCCTCAAGCCACCCAGGGAGGCAGTGAGGTTTAACTGAAGAGGAGAGACAGAGTGAGAGAGAGAGAGAGAGAGAGAGAGAGAGAGAGAGAGAGAGAACACTAGGGATAGGGCTTTTATTGGGGAACAAAAAATTCTGGGGAAAATTTCATCCAATGAAGGTCAAGCGGGCGGGGGGGCAATGTGGCAAGGTCAGGTGCGATGATTGGGTCTTTGAGGCAGTGGTGAGACATGCCTCCACATCACATGGAAAAGCTCTCAAACCCAAGAAGGGTGGGGAGAGCTCTGCCACATTAAAAGTGTCTGAGCACTTCACACCTAGCCAGGGAGTAAACTCAGTCAGTTCAAGGATGGACTCCCACAGTGCTGCACTTTGAAGGGAAGGGAAACAAAAATATATAATGACTCCTCTCTAGGGAGCAGAGTGGCTCAGCAGCTCAGCAGCTTGGGGGTCACCCAGTTCCAGGAATGGGGGTGGGTCCAGAAAACTCACCCAGTTCCAGAACTGCAGGGTTCTGGGAGATCACTCCATTGTAGGGTCTAGGATTTTTATCCAGTTCCAGGACTGCAGAATCTTGGGAGGCCTGCCGCCCCCAGCAGCACAGGCATCCAAACTAAAGGTTACTCCAGTGAATTTCCTAGGATACCAAATAAAACACCCAGGACAGCTCCTCTGCCTCAAGCTCTCCAAATGGGAGAGCAAGGAATGTCACGAGGGGCTGGTGAGAGTGAGCATGTCCAAGAGTGGACTTTTACCAGGGAGACCCTCATTCTTTAGAAAATTTCATCCAAATAAGGTCAAGAGGGGCAGGGTTACAAGGACAAGTAAGGTAATTTGACCCCTGGGTTATAGGAAGGCATACCTAAGCATGAAGACACATTCTGCTACTTCCAGGATCAGGGCAGCCATGTAGGGCCACTTTGAATGTGGCCAGATCACTGCAAGTGACTGACAGAGCTGCAACCAATCAGGGAAGGAAAATGCAACAGCCCCCCACAGAGGCCTATCCAGTTCTAGGAGTGGAAGGTCTAGGAAGATCACACAGTTCCAGCATTGCAGGGTCCTCGGTCTTACCCAGGGTTGTAGGGTTTTCTGACCTGTATGTGAGGATGCAGCTCAGCCAATGCTGTTTTCTGAACCCACGACACTACAAATTCATTCAGTAGTGAATACTACATTCATCTCAGTCCTTGCAAGTCTGGCTGCTCTGCTAGGTACCAAGAAGTGATGTGAAACTTCAGTCAGACTTAGGTTATGACTGCTGTGGGCACTCAGATGCCTCTTCCAGGAGGCAGCCTACAGTCCCAGTCCAGGCCCTGAGGGGCAGGATGCACCAGAGTCTGGGAGCACTGATGTGTGGCTTCACTGCAGGCTGGCCCCATGGGGTAGGCTATGACAGGGGCTGAGCTCAGGAGTGGCAGGCCACCAAGTGTGGGTGGTTTAGCAGTGCTAAGTCTCAGGGAAGGTGGGGTGCCATGGCTGTTTGTCACCTGAGCAAGACACAATCCAGCAGTATTTCCAGTCCCCAGGTGTCATGGTCTAATAGCTGTGCTGGCCACAGGAGTGGGGTACACCGTCACCTCCTTCTCTTCTGGGAGCTCAGATGTGTGGACTCCAGGCAGTCCCTTCAGGAGAGCTGAGTGGCATGAGAATACAAGAGTCCTAGTAGTGAGTATGGAAGGTGTCCAAGGTTTGGGTGGGAGCTGCTGGGGTCCTCTTGCTTGATTAGTCCACACAGGGAGGAAGCTCCCTTGTTCTGAGCTGCTCCTGGCTGTTGATGGCGTGTCAGAAACTAAGTGTGTCCTATACTCTGTGTGAACATCCCAGGATCCCATGCTCTATCTGGCTTCTGGTGATCCTTAGATGTGCTCTGGGGCTCTCTTCACTTACCCTCACCAAAATGCATTGCTTATTTTGGGAGTTGTCTTTATGGGAGGAAGGATGGTAGGACTTCTAGTCAGACTTCTTGCTAGCATCTCTCCTCCCTAGAAATGTTTATTTAAAATCAGAATAATCATACCCGGTATCACCATGTTTAATCAAATTTGTATTGGAGATCCTCATGAGTAAAATATAATGAGAATAAAAGAAAGTAGAAGAATGGAATACTAAAATATAGAAAGCTTAAACTTGCATTATTTTCAAATGATGACGATTTTTTAAATATATTGTTTATTTTTTAAATAGAAATTGTCAAGGTTCCTGAATAAAAGCTTGAGATATAAAAGCAAAATTAAAGTTTTATATTCCAGTGGCAAATGATTAGAAATCGTGATTGAACAGGATATACTATTTACAATAGTATCAGAGACTGAAATTGCCTAAATAATCAAATAATAGACTTAAGACTTCTGTAGACAAATTATAAAATTTTATTAGGGGATGTGCAAAAGATCATAAATACATAAAGGCATATACTACATTTGTCAACATAAGACTTTGTCTAGGTCATTGTTTAAAGTATTTTTAAGGTATCCAGGTGCAGTGGCACACACATGTAATGACAGCAGCTCAGGAGGCAGAGACAGGAGGATCATGAGTTCAAAGCTAGCCTCAGCAAAAACAGGCACTAAGCAATTCAGTGAGACTGTGTCTCTGAAATAAAATACAAAATAGGGCTGGGGATGTGTGGCTCCATGGTAGAGTGCCCCTAATTCAATCCCCAGTACATCCTCCCTGCCAAAAAAAAAGTATTTTGGAGGCTAAAACACCATGAAATCTAAAGAGGAACCTGGAGTGGTTCTGGCCTATCAATTAACTATTAAGCTATTATATTATAAATTAAGCTATTGTCATTATAAAGTTGTTCTGATTAAAATAGTAAAATGCTGGTGCAGATGTAGAAATTACATTAAGTGCAAAACTTTACTTTGATGTAACAGCAACCTCCTATCAATTAGACATTCCATTTTGCATGAAAACACAGAGGCTCACAAAACAACACAGCATTCTAGAATCACAGAGTCTTTGAAGAATTTAAAAATGTTCAGTAAAATGAAAGGAAATTCATTGCAAAATTACACACTAGGGTAGTGAGCAAGAAGAATGCAGAGTGGAAGCAATATACAATCTAAATGTTGGAATGTTCTATTCCTCATGACATACCCACTCCCATGCACACATTAGGCTTTCTTGGTAACAGTGTAAGAGGTTAATGGTGAGGACCAGACTGAAGGGAAGCAAGGCTTCTCAGCAGAGGGAGTTTTCTGAGAGCCATGCACTCTTGCTCTTTGGGAGATGCAGGGGCAACGCTATTGGTCAAAGCCACAATTCTCTCTTTTTTAATTTTTAATTTGTTTTAATTAGTTATACATGACAGTAGAATGCACTTTTATACTTTGATATATCATACGTAGATGGGATGCAATTTCTCTTTTTCTGAGTGTACATATTGTAGATTCACATTGGTCATACAGTCACAAATATATATAAAGTAATAATGTCTGTTTCATTCTACTATCTTTCTTATCCCCATATCCCCTGCCTTCCTCTCCTTTCACTTCCCTCTACCTAAGGTAATGCTATATTTTTTTTGTAGAATTACAATTCTTAATACACATATATACCACAATTTTTGTATTTCTTTTTGTATATAAAGTATGTTGACACCCAATTCAAGTCTTCATACATCACATTTCACCATCCTTGCTAATCCCCTGCCCCCTCCCTTTCTCTCTCACCCCTTTACCCTGTTTCCCCCATGCTCTCCCTCCCAACCCCACCATGAGTCAACCTTATTTTATCAGAGGAAACATTCAGTATTTGTTTTTTGGGGATTGACTAACTTCACTTAGTATTATCTTCTCCAGTGCCATCCATTTACATGCAAATGCCATGGTTTGTTCTTTTTTAATACTGAGTAAAATTCCATTGTGTATATATGCCACGTTTTTTTATCCATTCATCCACTGAAGGACATCTAGGTTGACTCACATCTATTTCATTCTACTATATTTCTTATCCCCACATCCCTGCATTTCCCTCCTTTAGCTATTGTGAATTGTGCTGCTATAAACATTGATGTAGTTGTGTCCCTGTAGTATGCTGTTTTTAAGTCCTTTGGATATAGTCCGAGGACAGGAATAGCTGGGTCAAATGGTGGTTCCATACCTCCATACTGTTTTCTATATTGGCTGCACCAATTTCCAGTCCCACCAGCAAGTTATGAGTGTACCTTTTCCCCCACATCCTCACAAACACTTACTGTTGTTTGTCTTCATAATAGCTGCCATTCTGACTGGAGTGAGATGATAACTCAGAGTGGTTTTGATTTGCATTTCTCTGATTGCTAGAGATGATGAGCATTTTTCTTATATTTATTGATTGATTGTATATCCTCTTCTGAGAAGTGTCTGTTCAGGTCCTTAGCCCATTTGTTGATTGGGTTATTTGTTTTTTTGGTGTTTAGCTTTTTGAGTTCTTTATGTACCCTAGAGATTTGTGCACTATCTGATATGTGAGGTGTAAAGATTTGCTCCCAGGATGTAGGCTCTCTGTTCACCTCACAGATTGTTTCTTTTACTGAAAAGAAACTTTTTAGTTTGATTCCATCCCTTTTACTGATTCTTGGTTTTAATTCCTGTACAGTAAGAGTCTTATTAAGGAAATTGGGGCCTAATCCCACATAATAAGATTAAGGCCTATTTTTTCTTCTATTAGACACAGAGTCTCTCACAACTCTCTCTACAATACTGAGTAAGTGGCAATTATTTTACATGGAAGACTTTTCATATGGTAAGAATAGATGTCATGAAAGAAAGAGAGCTGTCCATTGGTAGGGGACAGGTCTCTGCTTCGTGGCTACTTTGTGTTGAGTGCGTTCTATAAGCAGTGTTCTGATACTCTTTCATTAAAAAAAAATTATGTCCAAAATATATTCTTCCCAAGGAAAGCTATATCACACAGATTACTATTGTTACCCTTCTATACAAGTGGATGTCTTATGATTATATTTTTTCTTTTTACTCTGTAGTGGAAGGAAACATTCTCAACCGATGTAGCAAGAATCATGTATCAATACAATAAAAACACAAGTTTATCAACACATTCTTAAGAATCCCAGAAACAGAACTGTCCACATGGACAACTTGGATTCATGATGGAGATGGCATCATAGAGAAGTAGGAAAAAAGAGAATTACTTAACAAAAGGGACTGGAGAACTGACATTCCACAAATAAAATACACACTTGCATTCCCACATCATTCCATATGTATTGTCAACTCTAGATATATTAACCATGTTAATATTTTAAAAGGAAATTTTAAAATGATTAGTGGAAAATATTGTGGGTAGCTTTTAAAACTTGATCTTATAAAATATTTCCTAAGAATGCACACATAAAAACATATGATCACATGAGAAAAGATTAATAATTTGAGCACATAAAATTAAAAACATCTGGGGCTAGGGCTGGAGCTCAGCGGTGGAGTGCTTGCCTACCATGTGCAAGGTGCTGGGTTTGATTCTCAGTACCATATAAAAATAAATAAATAAAATAAAAGTATTGTGTCCAACTATAACTAAAAATATTTTTTTAAAAAATTAAAGACATCTGTATGTCCAAAGATGTCTTAAACAGGAAGACCAGGGTGCTGCTGGGTGGAAAAGGGTGCCCAGCAAAGATGCTGCTGGACTTGTCGGAAGAGCATAAGGAGCACCTGGCCTTCCTGCCAAAGTGGTGGTGGAGTTTGGGTGGATCAGGGTGGAGTTCCTGAGGCAAGGGACCATCCCCAAGGTCTATGAGGGTGCCGCCAGGAAGCTCAACATGAGCAGTAACACTGTCCAGCATGGTGTGGAAGGGTTGACCTACCTGCTCACTGAGAGCTCCAAGCTCATGATTTCTGAAGTGGGTTTCCAAGACTCTGTTTTTGTTCTGGGATTCTCTGAAGAACTGAACAAATTATTGCTTCAGCTTTACCTGGACAACAGAAAAGAGATCAGGACTATTCTGGGTGAATTGGCACCCAGCCTTCCCAGTTATCACAGCCTTGAGTGGCGACTAGATGTACAGCCTGCAAGCAGAAGTCTCAGGCAACAGATAAAGCCAGCAGTGACTATAAAACTACACCTAAGTCTGCAGACAGCCTCAGCCACCCTACTTCATCTAGTTCAGCAACTGTAACAATCCTTGGACGAGATGAAAACCAACCACTGTAGGAGAGTAGTTCACAACTTCAAGTGGTACCAAGTGTTAAGGTCCTAATGCCTTTGACTCATTTGTGAATGGATGACATTCAGGAATTACTTTTCAGAATTAACTTTTATTAATTGGTGTTGATAAATGCATCTAGATTCCATGAAATTCCTTTTCCTATTCCAGGATATTGAGGTCATGATCAGAAGCTAAAGTCAAGTTCCTTTTCTGATGCTAAATGTGGTCAGCTTCTTGACAGATTGAAATGTAATTTTGTATTTTAAATGTGTAAATAGGATTGAATCAACTAGAAATAAATCTATACTGTTCATATCTTCTGTATATATGAGCAATACCCTGTTTTTGGTACATTTTTGTCTGCTTAACTAGTATTTTCCTCTTTATTGATCAATTTTGAGAATAAAATTTACAGCTAATTTCTTTCCTATTCAGAGTATTTCTAAATAGTACAATATTTCTGACTTTTAAAAGCATCTCATGATGTTACTAGCTACAGAATAATGTAAAGTGAGTATGAGTTTTTTTTAAATTATATGCCCATATTGTTATAGGAAGTTCATGAATTTTTCTTTGAATGTAAAGGTCAGTAGTTTTTTACCATATTGCTGAAGTTTGACTTATGATTCATTGACTTAAGTAGCACTCAATTTTGTGTGATTGTTAATAATATTTTCACAAGGATTAATTTTTCCTATATACCAAAAGCAACTAAGAGACACACTGTCATTTACATTTATAAATAATGGATACAAGAATAATGTAATCAATGCTTGATTATCTGGGGTAGAAAGATGTCTTAAACTAAAAATGTTTTGAAATTTAAGAATATATTTTCAATATAACTGATAGAGGTTTCAATATAACTAACACACTTGAAAATTGAAAATATGTAAAGATAACCTACAAATTGGTAAGAAAAATATAATTAATCTAGTTAAAAATGACCAAAATATATGACCAGAAATTTTACAAAGGAAGACAAATGACTATCAAACACAGAAAAGGAATATAACATTATCAATGACAATAAATATAGACCTCATAATGAAATAGCTTCTGAAGGTTTTATTGCCAACAGCTAAGAGACCATGAGAAAGTGCCTGGACACCTCCAAGGAGACTAGACCAAGGGCATCTCACATGTGACCGACACTTGTGGCAACTGATGCTGCTTCTAGGAAGAGAGATGGGTGTGATCCCTGGGCTCACCTCTCATATGCCCTGTGACCAGCAGCCACATTCCCTGCACATATACCAGGTACAGTCCCACACAAGGGAGTTCTGTGCCTAAAGCTCGTAGCAATGAGGTTCAGAGCAGCAAAAACCTGGAGATCTCTCAAAAGTGCATAAGCAGGAGAGTGATCAATGCAACCAGGTACATCCACAGGCTGACTCCAGTCAAAACCAGTGAGCACAGTGGGTGAGTTTAAGGACCACCACTCTTTGATGCCTATTTTTATGTGTCCAGCTGGCAAGGTTATGGTCCCCAGTTGTTTGGTTAAGATTCAGTCCAGATGTGGAAAAATACTTCTTAGCTGTGATTGACATTGACTTTGAGTAACATAGGCCATCCTTTATAGTGTAGGTGGGCCTCATCTAATCAGTTGACGGCCTTAAGTGCAAGAACTGAGGTTCCTGAAGCAGAAAGGATTCTTCCCAAGGTAGCAAAATAGAAGACTCATCTGAGTTTTCAACCTGCTAACTTATGGAATTGACTCGAGATTGCAACATCTACTTTTTCCTAAATTTCCGGCCTGCTGACAAGTGCCATGGATTTCTGATTGTCTGCTCCCATAATATGAAACAACACATCAAAACTAATCTCTCTCCCATTCTCTCTCTCCTTATCTCTTCCCAGACTACACAGAATGTAGATACATTCAACAGAATATTTTTGTTAAATTAAAGGATCACTTATATGCTATACATTTATATGCATTTGTACACACAAACAAACACATACACATACACATATAATGTTAGGAATACTAGCCGCTTCCATAAAACTTCAAAGAATGTGAGAGAATAAGGACTCCTAAAGGTGGAAGGAGGCAGGGGAAAGCGTATACTTTCATGAAAGTTGTTACACTTGAATTTTCAAGGTAGGTTTATGAGAAATAACTAAAAACTTAATAAAAGCAGGCCAGTATGGACAATGTAAGTGTGTTATCAATGTGAGTTATGGGCAATTGAATCTTTGCCATCTGAGATCTTTTGAAACATGAGAAAATTAGTAATCAATGTTTCAATGATGTGCATGGATTTCTGGTGGCAGTGGATGGGGGTGGAAGAGGCCACATGCTGAGGGGAGGCACTTTCCCACACCTGTGCTCATTTTTCAGTCATCTGACCAGCAAACAGAACTGTGGAATCTTGGCTGTCCCTGGAGTCACCTGGGAAGTTCTTAGTGCCTGGATCTCACCCCCAGACATCCACATTTATTGGCTTTAGAATGAGTTTAGGAAAGGACATATCTGAAGGCTCACCCAGGGGTTCTCAGTGCAGGTCTGGGACTCCGTGCGGGACAGGATGCTCTCAGGCTGCAGGTGTCTGAGCTCTGATTTAAAGTTAGTTTCAAGCAGGTGAAGAGCACAACCAGATCTGCTTTGTACAAAGAGTACAGGACAGAGGGTAGAGGACAGATGAGCAAGAGGACAGACTGGCAGTCGCAAGGCAGTTTGATGCCCTTCTTGGTGGCTTTGGAGAAAGGTGAGGCATTTGGAAGCAAATGTGCTGACTGTGATGTGTGGAGACCAAGAGGGGAAGATGCTCAGTGGTGTATGGTGGGACCCAGGATTTCAAGCTGGTGATTAGGTAGGTTGTGATAAGTAGTGATGGTGAGCAGACTGGAACCCCTGGTGCTTTGATGTGCCAGCTTTGCAGAGCCTGGGAACCCTTTGCTGCAGAAAAATCTTTGTTAATCATTGGATGGCTTGAGAGAAGGTTAAAAGGTGACATATTCCTGTAATCCCATCAGCTCAGGAGGTTGAGGCAGAAGGATCCTGAGTTCAAAGCCAACCTCAGCAAAAGTGAGATGCTAAGCAACTCAGTGAGATCCTGTCTCTAAATAAAATACAAAAAAGGACAGGAATGTGGCTCAGTGGTTGAGTGACCCTGATTTCAATCCCTGGTACCCTTACTCCAATTTTTTTTTTTTTTTACAATAAAAGCAATGGGTGATCTGTGCCTTTTCTCCCAGAGGACTGTTCAGGAAACTTTGCTTCTCATTCTCTGGTTCCTTGTGCCATGTCTGTTGGTGGCACAGCTTTTCTAGAGAGCAGGATTGATGGTTACTATGGAACCCACAGACTTCTCATGAGTTGTTCCATGGGGCCAGTTGCACTCACCTCTGTCTTCAGGTTTCCAAAATGCTGGTATAGTCCCATGAACATCTTCTTGGTTTTATTTTATCTGTTTTTAAACAAAAAGTGAGGATCTATTGAATTTCACCTAAAGTAATTAGCAAATAACATTTTTCCCCTTAGTTCACAGTGTCACAGCAAACCATCTAAAAGGTATTCATGAGCAGAGTAATGTTAATATTAATAAACCTAATGATGATTTAAAAGCAAATTGAAAATTTAATCTTTCATTAATTCATGACATAGTTATAGAAAGCCTAGTTATTATGACTTCAATAAAAGTTCTTTTGGAGATTATCACACTTTATTTGGAAAGAAACAGAAGGGCAAAAGTTTCTAAATCTAACTTGCAGCTCAAATCTTCCAATTCCTCCTCCTTTTCTGGAGGCAGGGTGAGGTTAAAGACTTCCTTTCACTCTTTTCTGCTTTCTTGTTATGGACTTCTCATCTCCTCCTGGCTGATGATTTATTTGAGTTTCTTAGGATGGAGGAGACATAATCCAGGGAGTGGGAAACAACCTTCAAGAGCTGCAGCTTGACTAGACAGCACTGGACAGGTACCCAGGTGAAGAGCTGCAAGTGCTGGGTCAGGGGGCCCCCCGTAGCCCCAGACACAAATGTTTGCAAATTAAGCTCAGAAATACATCAGGAGTTTTTAAGGGAGTAAAAGCATCTCTGGTTTGTGAGATCACATGAGGAGAAGATGGTTGCCTGGGCCGCTGCTCTGTCAGGTCACTGGCTCTGGAATAGAGCTCAGAACAGAAAAGGTCAGAGCCCAGTCAGAGGTTGCCCTGCCTCTCGCCTCCCTGTAACTGTGCTTCGGCAGCCTGCACCTTCTGATGGACTCAGCGCCAGTATCTGCAGCTGCTCAGTCTGCCAGAAGAGCTGTGTGAAGACAGGCCTGTCGGGAGGTGTCAGGAGTAGTAGGGATGAGAGCCTGGGCCTGGCTCCAGCACAGGAGTGAGTCTGAGCCGCACCAGGTTGTAGAGACGGCTGCATGGCAGCCTGGCAAAACTCAACTGTCCTGACCTCTGAAGGTAAGGAGAAGCCCACATTGCTTTTGGGAGCATGCTACATACCACTTTTAAATATGTTTATAAGGAACTGGCTTCAGAGTTATCACCAGGCACTGCTCACGGAGTTCGGTGAGAGGCCAGCACATGTTTCCAGAAGGTAAGACAGAGATACCCAATGAGGTCCGACCCCTCACACAGCATCCTCCTCACCCTCTCTCCTGTACAATAAAAGGTGTGAAGGTCATTACACCTCTCAGCACTGGGCTGGGGACACATGGGTGACTGGGTACCCTGCTTCAATTCTGGCTGATGGCATGACTTTAACAGTGCATGTCTGGAATGTTAGAGCGGCATTTATGATCATTAGAAATAATCAAGTCCAGACCAAGGAAAAAGGTCTAAGAGAATGTTCAATAATTTATAGCTAAATGACTTTGGGACCTCAAGGTAGAATATCCAGGTGGTTCTTAAAGGACTCATAAATACTCAATTTAAAGGGGAAATATTAACATGGAGGTTTATGATCAGAGCATTGAAATTACATTGATCATCTCTACTCTGGCTCTAAAAATAAAAATGGAAGAATAATCCAGCTACCTAAGCAAGAAGGCTGCAAGCCATGTCTTGCATGGTAAAGTAACATCTGCCATTGGCACAGCTCAGGGACCTTGCTCCAGGAGACCTTCCTGGAAACGCCCCCAAGGACTCTCAATCGACCCAGCCTCTAGCCCCAACTCTGCCTGTCAGGGGTGAGTGTGTGCATCATTTGCTGTTATATTCTGTTTCTTTGAGGCAGAGAGGACACATATCAGAGTGAGAGAGGTTGATGGAGACAACTTCTCAGGAAGAGATCTGCCCATGAGCTGGAATGGGACCTTCCAAAGTTCTGGTTGTCCTGGGGCTGGCATGGAGAATGCAAAACAAGAGGTGATCTGAGGGTCTTTGGTGAGGGTTTATAGTACAGAGGGGTGGACCACAATGAGAAGCGGAGAAGTGTGAGGCCTTCCTAGGGAAGCAGAGTGCCCAGGCCTCTCCTTAGATACCTGCAGCTAGCTCCTAATAGGGTTAAGGAATACCAAGCTGGTTCTGACACCTCCTAGAATGGAAATGACAGAAAAACTCACAATTCCTGCCCTACCTAACTTAGGATCTGTTGGAAAAATGCAGTAAGATCAGCTTTTACTGGGAAGAGATGAATTCTAGATAGGGCAGAGGGGTGGGAGGGAAAGGGAAGGGGCAAGGGATTAACAAGGATGGGGAATGTGATGGACATCATTACCCAAAGTACATGTATGAAGACATGAATTGGTGTCAACATGCTTTATATACAACCAGAGATATGAAAAATTATGCTGTATATGTATAATAAGAATTGCAATGCATTCCACTGTCATTTATTTTTTAAAAAGTCAATAAAAATAAATTTTAAAAAATGAGAAGCTAAAAAGGAGATTAATAATAATAAAATAAAATAAAATAAATAATTATAATAATTTCCCTGAAAAAAAAAAGATCATCCTGGAAACTAAAAAGTGCAGTCCAAATGCAAGCTCCACAAAACACACATGAATGTTGATTAATTATTTCCTGAATGGACAAAGCCAACAAATGGGTGGTGGTGCAGAGGAGAGAAAAATCACTTCCCAGCAACTAAAAAGAACGAATCACTGCCTCTCCTAAGACATTCACTGGCCATATTGGGTGGATTGGTACATTAGTTAAGAATACAGCCTGGGGCTCTCACTTGACTTCACACTCAGCTTTCTTACTCTCTGTGCCTCAGTTTCCTCATCTACAAAATAAGGCGATTGTGATATTTCCTATTGAAGATTTTCTGTCATGATCCGAGGATGTAAAATGCTCCATAAAAGAAACACTGAAAGGAAAAACAGGGCTAGAAAAAGAACCTAGAGGTGGAGTTATTGTTTTAGACAGGGCTTCCAAGGTCAGGAGACTGAACAATGCCTCAGGGAAAGATCTACACAGGGAGCTCAAGAATTGAACCCCAAGGCAAACTGACTTAGGAGGTTAGGAAAATAGCAAAGAAGTTGCCTTTTACCTAAGATTGCACAGTCAATTGGGTTGGAAAGAAGCAGGACAAGAGTCCGTGCCATTGTGCTGAGCATACTCCTTTGCAAAATGCTTGAGCCTCAGTGGGTGTGGGGCGCCATCAGCCTTCCCCCTCTTCACATGCAGGAAGGCGGCCTTGCCCAGCTTCAGGCACTGCCAGGCAGACAGTGCCTCCATCCTCTTCTTCTGGGTCTCTATGGCCCTGTGCTTCTCCTCCAGCGTCATGTGCAGCTGCACCAGCTCAGATGCCAGGAGGCTGGCAGGATCCCAGCTATGCCTACCTGGGCTCTGCTCTTTCTTCTTCCACAGTGTCAGAGGGGCTGGGCAGCTTTCCCATGCATCTGGTGTGGTCTTCTGGGAGCTGCTGGTACTGGACTTGGTTTCACAGCTGTTGCGCCTCTGGAGCTTCCTCTCAGCAAAACTGAGAGGAAATTCAGAGCTGACAGCCCATGATCCACAACCACCCTCATCTGCCACTGGCCCTGGTTCCACCCCTATGAGCGCTGCACAGTGCCTGGTCTCTGGGGGACTTGGCAGTGCATGGCGAGGAGGGGCTTCTGTGGCCAGGGTTTTCTTGGAGGTGGCTTGATAGGGCAACCAAGGGCAGTGAGTGGGGGATGGAGGCAGCGAGCTCTGGCCCTCTCTTGCCATGCATTTGGCGGGAGTCTGAGTCCTGGACCCTGGAGGAAGCATGGGGATGAGTGACGGATGGCGGTGGTCGCTCTGGTGCTGCACTGGGCTGGGGACTGCAGAGATGGCTGCTGACCAATTGCCATCCAGGGTCAGAGCGGCCACAGTGGCACGCGGTGGTCCTGGAGGGGAGGCAGCTGCAGGCGGGGCGGGGTCTTCCGCGAGGATGGAACATTGAGATGGGCGCCCAGGAGAGGTAGACGTCAGGAGTGGGCACTATGGGAACCGGAACACTGTGGTACTTGGTGATCAGTTAGCAGTTGGAGCAGGATAAGGATGCTGAGGCAGCTGAGGACCACAGCGATACTCACCATACTCACGGGTTAACTTGACTTTTCCTTCTTGCTTTTCGGGTCCTCACAATAGTCTTTCCCTCTGGGATCTTTTTGTAAGTGTGGGTACATTTCCTGAAATTTCATTCTGATGAGTACCTCGGTAAAGAAACTAACAAGTGCTGTTCCCTTTTTACTTTTTCTTTACACACTTCACCTCATCTAGGCCTTTGTTGATGACTACTTTGAGCAGGGAAGGGGGCCTGAATCAGAGTGCTTCACAGCTGACAGCCTGTGATCATCAACCGCCCTCATCTGCTGCTGGCCCTGGTTCCACCCCCATGAGCGCTGCACAGTGCCTGGTCTCTGGGGGACTTGGCAGTGCATGGCGGGGAAGGGCTTCTGTGGCCAGGGTTTTCTTGGAGGTGGCTTGATAGGGCAACCAAGGGCAATGCGTGGGGGATGGAGGCAGCTAGCTCTGGCCCTCTCTTGCCATGCATTTGGCGGGAGTCTGAGTCCTGGACACGGGAGGAAGCAGGGGGATGAGTGTGGGATGGAGGTGGTCGCTCTGGCGCTGCACTGGGCTGGGGACTGCAGAGATGGCTGCTGACCAATTGCCATCCAGGGTCAGAGCTGCCACAGCATAGCGCAGTGGTCCGGGAGGTGTGGCAGCTGCGGAAGGGGCGGGGCCTGAATCACAGTGCTTCACAGCTGACAGCCTGTGATCATCAACCGCCCTCATCTGCTGCTGGCCCTGGTTCCACCCTCATGTGCGCTGCACAGTGCCTGGTCTCTGGGGGACTTGGCAGTGCATGGTCGGGAGCGGCTTCTGTGGCCAGGGTTTTCTTGGAGGTGGCTTGATAGGGCAACCAAGGGCAAAGCGTGGGGGATGGAGGCAGCGAGCTCTGGCCCTCTCTTGCCAAGCATTTGGCGGGAGTCTGAGTCCTGGACACTGGAGGAAGCACGGGGATGAGTGTGGGATGGAGGTGGTCGCTCTGGCGTTGCGCGGTGGTCCAGGAGGTGTGGCAGCTGCGGACGGGGCGGGGCCTGAATCAGAGTGCTTCACAGCTGACAGCCAGTGATCCACAACTCCCTCATCTGCTTCTGGCCCTGGTTCCACCCCCATGAGCGCTGCACAGTGCCTGGTTTCTGGGGGACTTGGCAGTGCATGGCGGGGGGGGGGGCTTCTGTGGCCAGGGTTTTCCTGGACGTGGCTTGATAGGGCAAGAAGGGCAATGCGTGGGGGATGGAGGCAGCGAGCTCTGGCCCTCTCTTGCCAAGCATTTGGCGGGAGTCTGAGTCCTGGACACTGGAGGAAGTACGGGGATGAGTGTGGGATGGAGGTGGTCGCTCTGGCATGGCGCGGTGGTCCAGGAGGTGTGGCAGCTGCGGGCGGGGCGGGGCCTGAATCAGAGTGCTTCATGGCTGACAGCCTGTGATCCACAACCGCCCTCATCTGCTGCTGGCCCTGGTTCCACCCCCATGAGCGCTGCACAGTGCCTGGTTTCTGGGGGACTTGGCAGTGCATGGTGGGGAGCGGCTTCTGTGGCCAGGGTTTTTTTGGAGGTGCCTTGATAGGGCAACCAAGGGCAATGCGTGGGGGATGGAGGCAGCGAGCTCTGGCCCTCTCTTGCCAAGCATTTGGCGGGAGTCTGAGTCCTGGACACTGGAGGAAGCACGGGGATGAATGTTTGATGGAGGTGGTCGCTCTGGCGTTGCGCAGTGTTCCAGGAGGTGTGGCAGCTGCGGACGGGGCGGGGCCTGAATCAGAGTGCTTCACAGCTGACAGCCAGTGATCCACAACCGCCCTCATCTGCTTCTGGCCCTGGTTACACCCCCATGAGCGCTGCACAGTGCCTGGTTTCTGGGGGACTTGGCAGTGCATGGCGGGGAGGGGCTTCTGTGGCCAGGGTTTTCCTGAACGTGGCTTGATAGGGCAAGAAGGGCAATGCGTGGGGATGGAGGCAGCGAGCTCTGGCCCTCTCTTGCCAAGCATTTGGCGGGAGTCTGAGTCCTGGACACTGGAGGAAGCACGGGGATGAGTGTGGGATGGAGATGGTCGCTCTGGGGTTGCGTGGTGGTCCAGGAGGTGTGGCAGCTGCGGACGGGGCGGGGCCTGAATCAGAGTGCTTCACAGCTGACAGCCAGTGATCCACAACCGCCCTCATCTGCTTCTGGCCCTGGTTACACCCCCATGAGCGCTGCACAGTGCCTGGTTTCTGGGGGACTTGGCAGTGCATGGCGGGGAGGGGCTTCTGTGGCCAGGGTTTTCGTGGAGGTGGCTTGATAGGGCAACCAAGGGCAGTGCGTGGGGGATGGAGGCAGCGAGCTCTGGCCCTCTCTTGCCAAGCATTTGGCGGGAGTCTGAGTCCTGGACACTGGAGGAAGCACGGGGATGAGTGTGGGATGGAGGTGGTCGCTCTGGCGTCGCGCGGTGGACCTAGAGGTGTGGCAGCTGCGGGCGGGGCGGGCCCTGAATCAGAGTGCTTCACAGCTGACAGCCTGTGATCATCAACCGCCCTCATCTGCTTCTGGCCCTGGTTACACCCCCATGAGCACTGCACAGTGCCTGGTTTCTGGGGGACTTGGCAGTGCATGGCGGGGAGAGGCTTCTGTGGCCAGGGTTTTCGTGGAGGTGGCTTGATAGGGCAACCAAGGGCAATGCGTGGGGGATGGAGGCAGCGAGCTCTGGCCCTCTCTTGCCAAGCATTTGGCGGGAGTCTGAGTCCTGGACACCGGAGGAAGCACTGGGATGAGTGTGGGATGGAGGTGGTCGCTCTGGCGTCCCGCAGTGGTCAGGGTGGTGTGGCAGCTGTGGGCGGGGCGGCGCCTGAATCAGAGTGCTTCACAGCTGACAGCCTGTGATCCACAACCGCCCTCATCTGCTGCTTGCCCTGGTTTCACCCCCATGAGCGCTGCACAGTGCCTGTTCTCTGGGGGACTTGGCAGTGCATGGCGGGGAGGGGCTTCTGTGGCCAGGGTGGTCCTGGAGGTGGCTTGATAGAGTATCCACGGGCAATGCGTGGGGGATGGAGGCAGGGAGCTCTGGCACTCTCTTGCCATGCATTTGGCGGGAGTCTGAGTCCTGGACTCTGGAGGAATCACGGGGATGAGTGTGGGATGGAGATGGTCGCTCTGGCGCTGCACTGGGCTGGGGACTGCAGAGATGGCTGCTGACCAATTGCCATCCAGGGTCAGAGCTGCCACAGTCTCATGCGGTGGTCCTGGAGGGGAGGCAGCTGCAGGCGGGGCGGGGTCTTCCGCGAGGATGGAACATTGAGATGGGCGCCCAGGAGAGGAAGAGGTCAGGAGTGTGCACTATGGGAACCGGAACACTGTGGTCCTTGGTGATCAGTTAGCAGTTGGAGCAGGATAAGGACGCTGAGGCAGCTGAGGACCACAGCGATACTCACCATACTCACGGGTTAACTTGACTTTTCCTTCTTGCTTTTCGGGTCCTCACAATATTCTTTCCCTCTGGGATCTTTTTGTAAGTGTGGGTACATTTCCTGAAATTTCATTCTGATGAGTACCTCGGTAAAGAAACTAACAAGTGCTGTTCCCTTTTTACTTTTTCTTTACACACTTCACCTCATCTAGGCCTTTGTTGATGACTACTTTGAGCAGGGAAGGGGGCCTGAATCAGAGTGCTTCACAGCTGACAGCCTGTGATCATCAACCGCCCTCATCTGCTGCTGGCCCTGGTTCCACCCCCATGAGCTCTGCACAGTGCCTGGTCTCTGGGGGACTTGGCAGTGCATGGCGGGGAAGGGCTTCTGTGCCAGGGTTTTCTTGGAGGTGGCTTGATAGGGCAACCAAGGGCAATGCGTGGGGGATGGAGGCAGCGAGCTCTGGCCCTCTCGCCATGCATTTGGCGGGAGTCTGAGTCCTGGACACTGGAGGAAGCAGGGGGATGAGTGTGGGATGGAGGTGGTCGCTCTGGCGCTGCACTGGGCTGGGGACTGCAGAGATGGCTGCTGACCAATTGCCATCCAGGGTAAGGGCGGCCACAGCACAGCGCGGTGGTCCGGGAGGTGTGGCAGCTGCGGACGGGGCGGGGCCTGAATCACAGTGCTTCACAGCTGACAGCCAGTGATCCACAAACGTCCTCATCTGCTGCTGGCCCTGGTTCCACCCACATTAGCGCTGCACAGTGCCTGGTATGGGGGGACTTGGCAGTGCATGGCGGGGAGGGGCTTCTGTGGCCAGGGTTTTCGTGGAGGTGGCTTGATAGGGCAACCAAGGGCAATGCGTGGGAAATGGAGGCAGCGAGCTCTGGCCCTCTCTTGTCATGCATTTGGCGGGAGTCCGAGTCCTGGACACTGGAGGAAGCACGGGGATGAGTGTGGGATGGAGGTGGTCGCTCTGGCGCTGCACTGGGCTGGGGACTGCAGAGATGGCTGCTGACCAATTGCCATCCAGGGTCAGAGCGGCCCCAGTGGCATGCGGTGGTCCTGGAGGGGAGGCAGCTGCAGGCGGGGCGGGGTCTCCCGCGAGGATGGAACATTGAGATGGGCGCCCACGAGAGGTAGACGTCAGGAGTGGGCACTATGGGAACCGGAACACTGTGGTCCTTGGTGATCAGTTAGCAGTTGGAGCAGGATAACGACGCTGAGGCAGCTGAGGACCACAGCGATACTCAGGGGTTAACTTGACTTTTCCTTCTTGCTTTTCGGGTCCTCACAATATTCTTTCCCTCTGGGATCTTTTTGTAAGTGTGGGTACATTTCCTGAAATTTCATTCTGATGAGTACCTCGGTAAAGAAACTAACAAGTGTTGTTCCCTTTTTACTTTTTCTTTACACACTTCACCTCATCTAGGCCTTTGTTGATGACTACTTTGAGCAGGGAAGGGGGCCTGAATCAGAGTGCTTCACAGCTGACAGCCTGTGATCATCAACCGCCCTCATCTGCTGCTGGCCCTGGTTCCACCCTCATGTGCGCTGCACAGTGCCTGGTCTATGGGGGACTTGGCAGTGCATGGTCGGGAGCGGCTTCTGTGGCCAGGGTTTTCTTGGAGGTGGCTTGATAGGGCAACCAAGGGCAATGCGTGGGGGATGGAGGCAGCGAGCTCTGGCCCTCTCTTGCCAAGCATTTGGCGGGAGTCTACACTGGAGGAAGCACGGGGATGAGTGTGGGATGGAGGTGGTCGCTCTGGCGTTGCGCGGTGGTCCAGGAGGTGTGGCAGCTGCGGACGGGGCGGGGCCTGAATCAGAGTGCTTCACAGCTGACAGCCAGTGATCCACAACTCCCTCATCTGCTTCTGGCCCTGGTTCCACCCCCATGAGCGCTGCACACTGCCTGGTTTCTGTTGGACTTGGCAGTGCATGGCGGGGGGGGGGGGGGCTTCTGTGGCCAGGGTTTTCCTGGACGTGGCTTGATAGGGCAAGAAGGGCAATGCGTGGGGGATGGAGGCAGCGAGCTCTGGCCCTCTCTTGCCAAGCATTTGGCGGGAGTCTGAGTCCTGGACACTGGAGGAAGTACGGGGATGAGTGTGGGATGGAGGTGGTCGCTCTGGCATGGCGCGGTGGTCCAGGAGGTGTGGCAGCTGCGGGCGGGGCGGGGCCTGAATCAGAGTGCTTCATGGCTGACAGCCTGTGATCCACAACCGCCCTCATCTGCTGCTGGCCCTGGTTCCACCCCCATGAGCGCTGCACAGTGCCTGGTTTCTGGGGGACTTGGCAGTGCATGGTGGGGAGCGGCTTCTGTGGCCAGGGTTTTTTTGGAGGTGCCTTGATAGGGCAACCAAGGGCAATGCGTGGGGGATGGAGGCAGCGAGCTCTGGCCCTCTCTTGCCAAGCATTTGGCGGGAGTCTGAGTCCTGGACACTGGAGGAAGCACGGGGATGAATGTGGGATGGAGGTGGTCGCTCTGGGGTTGCCCGGTGGTCCAGGAGGTGTGGCAGCTGCGGACGGGGCGGGGCCTGAATCAGAGTGCTTCACAGCTGACAGCCAGTGATCCACAACCGCCCTCATCTGCTTCTGGCCCTGGTTACACCCCCATGAGCGCTGCACAGTGCCTGGTTTCTGGGGGACTTGGCAGTGCATGGCGGGGAGGGGCTTCTGTGGCCAGGGTTTTCGTAGAGGTGGCTTGATAGGACAACCAAGGGCAGTGCGTGGCGAATGGAGGCAGCGATCTCTGGCCCTCTCTTGCCAAGCATTTGGCGGGAGTCTGAGTCCTGGACACTGGAGGAAGCACAGGGATGAGTGTGGGATGGAGGTGGTCGCTCTGGCGTCGCGTGGTGGTCCCAGAGGTGTGGCAGCTGTGGGCGGGGCGGGGCCTGAATCAGAGTGCTTCACAGCTGACAGCCTGTGATCCACAACCGCCCTCATCTGCTCCTGGCCCTGGTTCCACCCTCATGTGCGCTGCACAGTGCCTGGTCTATGGGGGACTTGGCAGTGCATGGTCGGGAGCGGCTTCTGTGGCCAGGGTTTTCTTGGAGGTGGCTTGATAGGGCAACCAAGGGCAATGCGTGGGGGATGGAGGCAGCGAGCTCTGGCCCTCTCTTGCCAAGCATTTGGGGTGAGTCTGAGTCCTGGACACTGGAGGAAGCACGGGGATGAGTGTGGGATGGAGTTGGTCGCTCTGGCGTTGCGCAGTGTTCCGGGAGGTGTGGCAGCTGCGGACGGGGCGGGGCCTGAATCAGAGTGCTTCACAGCTGACAGCCAGTGATCCACAACCGCCCTCATCTGCTTCTGGCCCTGGTTACACCCCCATGAGCGCTGCACAGTGCCTGGTTTCTGGGGGACTTGGCAGTGCATGGCGGGGAGGGGCTTCTGTGGCCAGGGTTTTCGTGGAGGTGGCTTAATAGGGCAAGAAGGACAATGCGTGGGGGATGGAGGCAGTGAGCTCTGGCCCTCTCTTGCCAAGCATTTGGCGGGAGTCTGAGTCCTGGACACTGGAGGAAGCACGGGGATGAATGTTTGATTGAGGTGGTCGCTCTGGGGTTGCGCGGTGGTCCAGGAGGTGTGGCAGCTGCGGACGGGGCGGGGCCTGAATCAGAGTGCTTCACAGCTGACAGCCAGTGATCCACAACCGCCCTCATCTGCTTCTGGCCCTGGTTACACCCCCATGAGCGCTGCACAGTGCCTGGTTTCTGGGGGACTTGGCAGTGCATGGCGGGGAGGGGCTTCTGTGGCCAGTGTTTTCGTGGAGGTGGCTTGATAGGACAACCAAGGGCAGTGCGTGGGGGATGGAGGCAGCGAGCTCTGGCCCTCTCTTGCCAAGCATTTGGCGGGAGTCTGAGTCCTGGACACTGGAGGAAGCACGGGGATGAGTGTGGGATGGAGGTGGTCGCTCTGGCATCGCGCGGTGGTCCGAGAGGTGTGGCTGCTGTGGGCGGGGCGGGCCCTGAATCAGAGTGCTTCACAGCTGACAGCCTGTGATCATCAACCGCCCTCATCTGCTGCTGGCCCTGGTTCCACCCTCATGTGCGCTGCACAGTGCCTGGTCTATGGGGGACTTGGCAGTGCATGGTCGGGAGCGGCTTCTGTGGCCAGGGTATTCTTGGAGGTGGCTTGATAGGGCAACCAAGGGCAATGCGTGGGGGATGGAGGCAGCGAGCTCTGGCCCTCTCTTGCCAAGCATTTGGCGGGAGTCTGAGTCCTGGACACTGGAGGAAGCACAGGGATGAGTGTGGGATGGAGGTGGTCGCTCTGGCATTGCGCAGTGTTCCGGGAGGTGTGGCAGCTGCGGACGGGGCGGGGCCTGAATCAGAGTGCTTCACAGCTGTCAGCCAGTGATCCACAACCGCCCTCATCTGCTTCTGGCCGTGGTTACACCCCCATGAGCACTGCACAGTGCCTGGTTTCTGGGGGACTTGGCAGTGCATGGCGGGGAGAGGCTTCTGTGGCCAGGGTTTTCGTGGAGGTGGCTTGATAGGGCAACCAAGGGCAATGCGTGGGGGATGGAGGCAGCGAGCTCTGCCCCTCTCTTGCCAAGCATTTGGCGGGAGTCTGAGTCCTGGACACCGGAGGAAGCTCGGGGATGAGTGTGGGATGGAGGTGGTCGCTCTGGCGTCCCGCAGTGGTCAGGGTGGTGTGGCAGCTGTGGGCGGGGCGGCGCCTGAATCAGAGTGCTTCACAGCTGACAGCCTGTGATCCACAACCGCCCTCATCTGCTGCTTGCCCTGGTTTCACCCCCATGAGCGCTGCACAGTGCCTGTTCTCTGGGGGACTTGGCAGTGCATGGCGGGGAGGGGCTTCTGTGGCCAGGGTGGTCCTGGAGGTGGCTTGATAGAGTATCCACGGGCAATGCGTGGGGGATGGAGGCAGGGAGCTCTGGCACTCTCTTGCCATGCATTTGGCGGGAGTCTGAGTCCTGGACTCTGGAGGAATCACGGGGATGAGTGTGGGATGGAGATGGTCGCTCTGGCGCTGCACTGGGCTGGGGACTGCAGAGATGGCTGCTGACCAATTGCCATCCAGGGTCAGAGCTGCCACAGTCTCATGCGGTGGTCCTGGAGGGGAGGCAGCTGCAGGCGGGGCGGGGTCTTCCGCGAGGATGGAACATTGAGATGGGCGCCCAGGAGAGGAAGAGGTCAGGAGTGTGCACTATGGGAACCGGAACACTGTGGTCCTTGGTGATCAGTTAGCAGTTGGAGCAGGATAAGGACGCTGAGGCAGCTGAGGACCACAGCGATACTCACCATACTCACGGGTTAACTTGACTTTTCCTTCTTGCTTTTCGGGTCCTCACAATATTCTTTCCCTCTGGGATCTTTTTGTAAGTGTGGGTACATTTCCTGAAATTTCATTCTGATGAGTACCTCGGTAAAGAAACTAACAAGTGCTGTTCCCTTTTTACTTTTTCTTTACACACTTCACCTCATCTAGGCCTTTGTTGATGACTACTTTGAGCAGGGAAGGGGGCCTGAATCAGAGTGCTTCACAGCTGACAGCCTGTGATCATCAACCGCTCTCATCTGCTGCTGGCCCTGGTTCTACCCCCATGAGCGCTGCACAGTGCCTGGTCTCTGGGGGACTTGGCAGTGCATGGCGGGGAAGGTCTTCTGTGGCCAGGGTTTTCTTGGAGGTGGCTTGATAGGGCAACCAAGGGCAATGCGTGGGGGATGGAGGCAGCTAGCTCTGGCCCTCTCTTGCCATGCATTTGGCGGGAGTCTGAGTCCTGGACACGGGAGGAAGCAGGGGGATGAGTTTGGGATGGAGGTGGTCGCTCTGGCGCTGCACTGGGCTGGGGACTGCAGAGATGGCTGCTGACCAATTGCCATCCAGGGTCAGAGAGGCCACAGCATAGCGCGGTGGTCCGGGAGGTGTGGCAGCTGCGGAAGGGGCGGGGCCTGAATCACAGTGCTTCACAGCTGACAGCCTGTGATCATCAACCGCCCTCATCTGCTGCTGGCCCTGGTTCCACCCTCATGTGCGCTGCACAGTGCCTGGTCTCTGGGGGACTTGGCAGTGCATGGTCGGGAGCGGCTTCTGTGGCCAGGGTTTTCTTGGAGGTGGCTTGATAGGGCAACCAAGGGCAATGCGTGGGGGATGGAGGCAGCGAGCTCTGGCCCTCTCTTGCCAAGCATTTGGCGGGAGTCTGAGTCCTGGACACTGGAGGAAGCACAGGGATGAATGTGAGATGGAGGTGGTTGCTCTGGGGTTGCGCAGTGTTCCGGGAGGTGTGGCAGCTGCGGACGGGGCGGGGCCTGAATCAGAGTGCTTCACAGCTGACAGCCAGTGATCCACAACCGCCCTCATCTGCTTCTGGCCCTGGTTACACCCCCATGAGCGCTGCACAGTGCCTGGTTTCTGGGGGACTTGGCAGTGCATGGCGGGGAGGGGCTTCTGTGGCCAGGGTTTTCCTGGACGTGGCTTGATAGGGCAAGAAGGGCAATGCGTGGGGGATGGAGGCAGCGAGCTCTGGCCCTCTCTTGCCAAGCATTTGGCGGGAGTCTGAGTCCTGGATACTGGAGGAAGCACGGGGATGAGTGTGGGATGGAGGTGGTCGCTCTGGCGTCGCGAGGTGGTCCGAGAGGTGTGGCAGCTGTGGGCGGGGCGGGCCCTGAATCAGAGTGCTTCACAGCTGACAGCCTGTGATCATCAACCGCCCTCATCTGCTGCTGGCCCTGGTTCCACCCTCATGTGCGCTGCACAGTGCCTGGTCTATGGGGGACTTGGCAGTGCATGGTCGGGAGCGGCTTCTGTGGCCAGGGTTTTCTTGGAGGTGGCTTGATAGGGCAACCAAGGGCAATGCGTGGGGGATGGAGGCAGCGAGCTCTGGCCCTCTCTTGCCAAGCATTTGGCGGGAGTCTGAGTCCTGGACACTGGAGGAAGCACAGGGATGAGTGTGGGATGGAGGTGGTCGCTCTGGCATTGCGCAGTGTTCCGGGAGGTGTGGCAGCTGCGGACGGGGCGGGGCCTGAATCAGAGTGCTTCACAGCTGTCAGCCAGTGATCCACAACCGCCCTCATCTGCTTCTGGCCCTGGTTACACCCCCATGAGCACTGCACAGTGCCTGGTTTCTGGGGGACTTGGCAGTGCATGGCGGGAAGAGGCTTCTGTGGCCAGGGTTTTCGTGGAGGTGGCTTGATAGGGCAACCAAGGGCAATGCGTGGGGGATGGAGGCAGCGAGCTCTGGCCATCTCTTGCCAAGCATTTGGCGGGAGTCTGAGTCCTGGACACCGGAGGAAGCTCGGGGATGAGTGTGGGATGGAGGTGGTCGCTCTGGCGTCCCGCAGTGGTCAGGGTGGTGTGGCAGCTGTGGGCGGGGCGGCGCCTGAATCAGAGTGCTTCACAGCTGACAGCCTGTGATCCACAACCGCCCTCATCTGCTGCTTGCCCTGGTTTCACCCCCATGAGCGCTGCACAGTGCCTGTTCTCTGGGGGACTTGGCAGTGCATGGCGGGGAGGGGCTTCTGTGGCCAGGGTGGTCCTGGAGGTGGCTTGATAGAGTATCCACGGGCAATGCGTGGGGGATGGAGGCAGGGAGCTCTGGCACTCTCTTGCCATGCATTTGGCGGGAGTCTGAGTCCTGGACTCTGGAGGAATCACGGGGATGAGTGTGGGATGGAGATGGTCGCTCTGGCGCTGCACTGGGCTGGGGACTGCAGAGATGGCTGCTGACCAATTGCCATCCAGGGTCAGAGCTGCCACAGTCTCATGCGGTGGTCCTGGAGGGGAGGCAGCTGCAGGCGGGGCGGGGTCTTCCGCGAGGATGGAACATTGAGATGGGCGCCCAGGAGAGGAAGAGGTCAGGAGTGTGCACTATGGGAACCGGAACACTGTGGTCCTTGGTGATCAGTTAGCAGTTGGAGCAGGATAAGGACGCTGAGGCAGCTGAGGACCACAGCGATACTCACCATACTCACGGGTTAACTTGACTTTTCCTTCTTGCTTTTCGGGTCCTCACAATATTCTTTCCCTCTGGGATCTTTTTGTAAGTGTGGGTACATTTCCTGAAATTTCATTCTGATGAGTACCTCGGTAAAGAAACTAACAAGTGCTGTTCCCTTTTTACTTTTTCTTTACACACTTCACCTCATCTAGGCCTTTGTTGATGACTACTTTGAGCAGGGAAGGGGGCCTGAATCAGAGTGCTTCACAGCTGACAGCCTGTGATCATCAACCGCCCTCATCTGCTGCTGGCCCTGGTTCCACCCCCATGAGCTCTGCACAGTGCCTGGTCTCTGGGGGACTTGGCAGTGCATGGCGGGGAAGGGCTTCTGTGCCAGGGTTTTCTTGGAGGTGGCTTGATAGGGCAACCAAGGGCAATGCGTGGGGGATGGAGGCAGCGAGCTCTGGCCCTCTCGCCATGCATTTGGCGGGAGTCTGAGTCCTGGACACTGGAGGAAGCAGGGGGATGAGTGTGGGATGGAGGTGGTCGCTCTGGCGCTGCACTGGGCTGGGGACTGCAGAGATGGCTGCTGACCAATTGCCATCCAGGGTAAGAGCGGCCACAGCACAGCGCGGTGGTCCGGGAGGTGTGGCAGCTGCGGACGGGGCGGGGCCTGAATCACAGTGCTTCACAGCTGACAGCCAGTGATCCACAAACGTCCTCATCTGCTGCTGGCCCTGGTTCCACCCACATTAGCGCTGCACAGTGCCTGGTATGGGGGGACTTGGCAGTGCATGGCGGGGAGGGGCTTCTGTGGCCAGGGTTTTCGTGGAGGTGGCTTGATAGGGCAACCAAGGGCAATGCGTGGGAACTGGAGGCAGCGAGCTCTGGCCCTCTCTTGTCATGCATTTGGCGGGAGTCCGAGTCCTGGACACTGGAGGAAGCACGGGGATGAGTGTGGGATGGAGGTGGTCGCTCTGGCCTGGCGCGGTGGTCTGGGAGGTGTGGCAGCTGCGGGCGGGGCGGGGCCTGAATCAGAGTGCTTCACAGCTGACAGCCTGTGATCATCAACCGCCCTCATCTGCTGCTGGCCCTGGTTACACCCCCATGAGCACTCACAGTGCCTGGTTTCTGGGGGACTTGGCAGTGCATGGCGGGGAGGGGCTTCTGTGGCCAGGGTTTTCGTGGAGGTGGCTTGATAGGGCAACCAAGGGCAATGCGTGGTGGATGGAGGCAGCGAGCTCTGGCCCTCTCTTGCCAAGCATTTGGCGGGAGTCTGAGTCCTGGACACTGGAGGAAGCACGGGGATGAGTGTGGGATGGAGGTGGTCGCTCTGGCGCTGCACTGGGCTGGGGACTGCAGAGATGGCTGCTGACCAATTGCTATCCAGGGTCAGAGCGGCCCCAGTGGCATGCGGTGGTCCTGGAGGGGAGGCAGCTGCAGGCGGGGCGGGGTCTCCCGCGAGGATGGAACATTGAGATGGGCGCCCACGAGAGGTGGACGTCAGGAGTGGGCACTATGGGAACCGGAACACTGTGGTCCTTGGTGATCAGTTAGCAGTTGGAGCAGGATAACGACGCTGAGGCAGCTGAGGACCACAGCGATACTCAGGGGTTAACTTGACTTTTCCTTCTTGCTTTTCGGGTCCTCACAATATTCTTTCCCTCTGGGATCTTTTTGTAAGTGTGGGTACATTTCCTGAAATTTCATTCTGATGAGTACCTCGGTAAAGAAACTAACAAGTGTTGTTCCCTTTTTACTTTTTCTTTACACACTTCACCTCATCTAGGCCTTTGTTGATGACTACTTTGAGCAGGGAAGGGGGCCTGAATCAGAGTGCTTCACAGCTGACAGCCTGTGATCATCAACCGCCCTCATCTGCTGCTGGCCCTGGTTCCACCCTCATGTGCGCTGCACAGTGCCTGGTCTATGGGGGACTTGGCAGTGCATGGTCGGGAGCGGCTTCTGTGGCCAGGGTTTTCTTGGAGGTGGCTTGATAGGGCAACCAAGGGCAATGCGTGGGGGATGGAGGCAGCGAGCTCTGGCCCTCTCTTGCCAAGCATTTGGCGGGAGTCTACACTGGAGGAAGCACGGGGATGAGTGTGGGATGGAGGTGGTCGCTCTGGCGTTGTGCAGTAGTCCAGGAGGTGTGGCAGCTGCGGACGGGGCGGGGCCTGAATCAGAGTGCTTCACAGCTGACAGCCAGTGATCCACAACTCCCTCATCTGCTTCTGGCCCTGGTTCCACCCCCATGAGCGCTGCACAGTGCCTGGTTTCTGGGGGACTTGGCAGTGCATGGCGGGGGGGGGGGGGCTTCTGTGGCCAGGGTTTTCCTGGACGTGGCTTGATAGGGCAGGAAGGGCAATGCGTGGGGGATGGAGGCAGCGAGCTCTGGCCCTCTCTTGCCAAGCATTTGGCGGGAGTCTGAGTCCTGGACACTGGAGGAAGTACGGGGATGAGTGTGGGATGGAGGTGGTCGCTCTGGCATGGCGCGGTGGTCCAGGAGGTGTGGCAGCTGCGGGCGGGGCGGGGCCTGAATCAGAGTGCTTCATGGCTGACAGCCTGTGATCCACAACCGCCCTCATCTGCTGCTGGCCCTGGTTCCACCCCCATGAGCGCTGCACAGTGCCTGGTTTCTGGGGGACTTGGCAGTGCATGGTGGGGAGCGGCTTCTGTGGCCAGGGTTTTTTTGGAGGTGCCTTGATAGGGCAACCAAGGGCAATGCGTGGGGGATGGAGGCAGCGAGCTCTGGCCCTCTCTTGCCAAGCATTTGGCGGGAGTCTGAGTCCTGGACACTGGAGGAAGCACGGGGATGAATGTGGGATGGAGGTGGTCGCTCTGGGGTTGCCCGGTGGTCCAGGAGGTGTGGCAGCTGCGGACGGGGCGGGGCCTGAATCAGAGTGCTTCACAGCTGACAGCCAGTGATCCACAACCGCCCTCATCTGCTTCTGGCCCTGGTTACACCCCCATGAGCGCTGCACAGTGCCTGGTTTCTGGGGGACTTGGCAGTGCATGGCGGGGAGGGGCTTCTGTGGCCAGGGTTTTCCTGAACGTGGCTTGATAGGGCAAGAAGGGCAATGCGTGGGGATGGAGGCAGCGAGCTCTGGCCCTCTCTTGCCAAGCATTTGGCGGGAGTCTGAGTCCTGGACACTGGAGGAAGCACAGGGATGAGTGTGGGATGGAGGTGGTCGCTCTGGCGTCGCGTGGTGGTCCCAGAGGTGTGGCAGCTGTGGGCGGGGCGGGGCCTGAATCAGAGTGCTTCACAGCTGACAGCCTGTGATCCACAACCGCCCTCATCTGCTCCTGGCCCTGGTTCCACCCTCATGTGCGCTGCACAGTGCCTGGTCTATGGGGGACTTGGCAGTGCATGGTCGGGAGCGGCTTCTGTGGCCAGGGTTTTCTTGGAGGTGGCTTGATAGGGCAACCAAGGGCAATGCGTGGGGGATGGAGGCAGCGAGCTCTGGCCCTCTCTTGCCAAGCATTTGGGGTGAGTCTGAGTCCTGGACACTGGAGGAAGCACGGGGATGAGTGTGGGATGGAGTTGGTCGCTCTGGCGTTGCGCAGTGTTCCGGGAGGTGTGGCAGCTGCGGACGGGGCGGGGCCTGAATCAGAGTGCTTCACAGCTGACAGCCAGTGATCCACAACCGCCCTCATCTGCTTCTGGCCCTGGTTACACCCCCATGAGCGCTGCACAGTGCCTGGTTTCTGGGGGACTTGGCAGTGCATGGCGGGGAGGGGCTTCTGTGGCCAGGGTTTTCGTGGAGGTGGCTTAATAGGGCAAGAAGGACAATGCGTGGGGGATGGAGGCAGCGAGCTCTGGCCCTCTCTTGCCAAGCATTTGGCGGGAGTCTGAGTCCTGGACACTGGAGGAAGCACGGGGATGAATGTTTGATTGAGGTGGTCGCTCTGGGGTTGCGCTGTGGTCCAGGAGGTGTGGCAGCTGCGGACGGGGCGGGGCCTGAATCAGAGTGCTTCACAGCTGACAGCCAGTGATCCACAACCGCCCTCATCTGCTTCTGGCCCTGGTTACACCCCCATGAGCGCTGCACAGTGCCTGGTTTCTGGGGGACTTGGCAGTGCATGGCGGGGAGGGGCTTCTGTGGCCAGTGTTTTCGTGGAGGTGGCTTGATAGGACAACCAAGGGCAGTGCGTGGGGGATGGAGGCAGCGAGCTCTGGCCCTCTCTTGCCAAGCATTTGGCGGGAGTCTGAGTCCTGGACACTGGAGGAAGCACGGGGATGAGTGTGGGATGGAGGTGGTCGCTCTGGCATCGCGCGGTGGTCCGAGAGGTGTGGCTGCTGTGGGCGGGGCGGGCCCTGAATCAGAGTGCTTCACAGCTGACAGCCTGTGATCATCAACCGCCCTCATCTGCTGCTGGCCCTGGTTCCACCCTCATGTGCGCTGCACAGTGCCTGGTCTATGGGGGACTTGGCAGTGCATGGTCGGGAGCGGCTTCTGTGGCCAGGGTTTTCTTGGAGGTGGCTTGATAGGGCAACCAAGGGCAATGCGTGGGGGATGGAGGCAGCGAGCTCTGGCCCTCTCTTGCCAAGCATTTGGCGGGAGTCTGAGTCCTGGACACTGGAGGAAGCACAGGGATGAGTGTGGGATGGAGGTGGTCGCTCTGGCATTGCGCAGTGTTCCGGGAGGTGTGGCAGCTGCGGACGGGGCGGGGCCTGAATCAGAGTGCTTCACAGCTGTCAGCCAGTGATCCACAACCGCCCTCATCTGCTTCTGGCCGTGGTTACACCCCCATGAGCACTGCACAGTGCCTGGTTTCTGGGGGACTTGGCAGTGCATGGCGGGGAGAGGCTTCTGTGGCCAGGGTTTTCGTGGAGGTGGCTTGATAGGGCAACCAAGGGCAATGCGTGGGGGATGGAGGCAGCGAGCTCTGCCCCTCTCTTGCCAAGCATTTGGCGGGAGTCTGAGTCCTGGACACCGGAGGAAGCTCGGGGATGAGTGTGGGATGGAGGTGGTCGCTCTGGCGTCCCGCAGTGGTCAGGGTGGTGTGGCAGCTGTGGGCGGGGCGGCGCCTAAATCAGAGTGCTTCACAGCTGACAGCCTGTGATCCACAACCGCCCTCATCTGCTGCTTGCCCTGGTTTCACCCCCATGAGCGCTGCACAGTGCCTGTTCTCTGGGGGACTTGGCAGTGCATGGCGGGGAGGGGCTTCTGTGGCCAGGGTGGTCCTGGAGGTGGCTTGATAGAGTATCCACGGGCAATGCGTGGGGGATGGAGGCAGGGAGCTCTGGCACTCTCTTGCCATGCATTTGGCGGGAGTCTGAGTCCTGGACTCTGGAGGAATCACGGGGATGAGTGTGGGATGGAGATGGTCGCTCTGGCGCTGCACTGGGCTGGGGACTGCAGAGATGGCTGCTGACCAATTGCCATCCAGGGTCAGAGCTGCCACAGTCTCATGCGGTGGTCCTGGAGGGGAGGCAGCTGCAGGCGGGGCGGGGTCTTCCGCGAGGATGGAACATTGAGATGGGCGCCCAGGAGAGGAAGAGGTCAGGAGTGTGCACTATGGGAACCGGAACACTGTGGTCCTTGGTGATCAGTTAGCAGTTGGAGCAGGATAAGGACGCTGAGGCAGCTGAGGACCACAGCGATACTCACCATACTCACGGGTTAACTTGACTTTTCCTTCTTGCTTTTCGGGTCCTCACAATATTCTTTCCCTCTGGGATCTTTTTGTAAGTGTGGGTACATTTCCTGAAATTTCATTCTGATGAGTACCTCGGTAAAGAAACTAACAAGTGCTGTTCCCTTTTTACTTTTTCTTTACACACTTCACCTCATCTAGGCCTTTGTTGATGACTACTTTGAGCAGGGAAGGGGGCCTGAATCAGAGTGCTTCACAGCTGACAGCCTGTGATCATCAACCGCTCTCATCTGCTGCTGGCCCTGGTTCTACCCCCATGAGCGCTGCACAGTGCCTGGTCTCTGGGGGACTTGGCAGTGCATGGCGGGGAAGGTCTTCTGTGGCCAGGGTTTTCTTGGAGGTGGCTTGATAGGGCAACCAAGGGCAATGCGTGGGGGATGGAGGCAGCTAGCTCTGGCCCTCTCTTGCCATGCATTTGGCGGGAGTCTGAGTCCTGGACACGGGAGGAAGCAGGGGGATGAGTTTGGGATGGAGGTGGTCGCTCTGGCGCTGCACTGGGCTGGGGACTGCAGAGATGGCTGCTGACCAATTGCCATCCAGGGTCAGAGAGGCCACAGCATAGCGCGGTGGTCCGGGAGGTGTGGCAGCTGCGGAAGGGGCGGGGCCTGAATCACAGTGCTTCACAGCTGACAGCCTGTGATCATCAACCGCCCTCATCTGCTGCTGGCCCTGGTTCCACCCTCATGTGCGCTGCACAGTGCCTGGTCTCTGGGGGACTTGGCAGTGCATGGTCGGGAGCGGCTTCTGTGGCCAGGGTTTTCTTGGAGGTGGCTTGATAGGGCAACCAAGGGCAATGCGTGGGGGATGGAGGCAGCGAGCTCTGGCCCTCTCTTGCCAAGCATTTGGCGGGAGTCTGAGTCCTGGACACTGGAGGAAGCACGGGGATGAGTGTGGGATGGAGGTGGTCGCTCTGGCATTGCGCGGTGGTCCGGGAGGTGTGGCTGCTGCGGACGGGGCGGGGCATGAATCAGAGTGCTTCACAGCTGACAGCCAGTGATCCACAACCGCCCTCATCTGCTTCTGGCCCTGGTTCCACCCCCATGAGCGCTGCACAGTGCCTGGTTTCTGGGGGACTTGCCAGTGCATGGCGGGGGGGGGGGGGCTTCTGTGGCCAGGGTTTTCCTGGACGTGGCTTGATAGGGCAAGAAGGGCAATGCGTGGGGGATGGAGGCAGCGAGCTCTGGCCCTCTCTTGTCATGCATTTGGCGGGAGTCCGAGTCCTGGACACTGGAGGAAGCACGGGGATGAGTGTGGGATGGAGGTGGTCGCTCTGGCCTGGCGCGGTGGTCTGGGAGGTGTGGCAGCTGCGGGCGGGGCGGGGCCTGAATCAGAGTGCTTCACAGCTGACAGCCTGTGATCATCAACCGCCCTCATCTGCTGCTGGCCCTGGTTACACCCCCATGAGCACTGCACAGTGCCTGGTTTCTGGGGGACTTGGCAGTGCATGGCGGGGAGGGGCTTCTGTGGCCAGGGTTTTCGTGGAGGTGGCTTGATAGGGCAACCAAGGGCAATGCGTGGTGGATGGAGGCAGCGAGCTCTGGCCCTCTCTTGCCAAGCATTTGGCGGGAGTCTGAGTCCTGGACACTGGAGGAAGCACGGGGATGAGTGTGGGATGGAGGTGGTCGCTCTGGCGCTGCACTGGGCTGGGGACTGCAGAGATGGCTGCTGACCAATTGCCATCCAGGGTCAGAGCGGCCACAGTGGCATGCGGTGGTCCTGGAGGGGAGGCAGCTGCAGGCGGGGCGGGGTCTCCCGCGAGGATGGAACATTGAGATGGGCGCCCACGAGAGGTAGACGTCAGGAGTGGGCACTATGGGAACCGGAACACTGTGGTCCTTGGTGATCAGTTAGCAGTTGGAGCAGGATAACGACGCTGAGGCAGCTGAGGACCACAGCGATACTCAGGGGTTAACTTGACTTTTCCTTCTTGCTTTTCGGGTCTTCACAATCGTCTTTCCCACTGGGATCTTTTTGTAAGTGTGGGTACATTTCCTGAAATTTCATTCTGATGAGTACCTAGGTAAAGAAACTAACAAGTGCTGTTCCCTTTTTACTTTTTCTTTACACACTTCACCTCATCTAGGCCTTTGTTGATGACTACTTTGAGCAGGGAAGGGGGCCTAAAGGTGCAGGGCACCCTCTTTGCCTTTCTTTCTGACTGTATCTCTATCCTATCTCTTTTCTGTCTTTCCCTTATTACTGTCCCTTCTGTTTCCATTCACCTTTTTTCAACCATGACCTCAGCACAGAAAGTTAGGGTCTAAATTGGAATTGATAAGCTGGGAGATCCCAACTGCTACAAGGAGGGTATGTCCCTGTGAGTATGTGTCCAGGATTCCCCAAGACCCTGTCGGTGATAAAAATCTGGTGTTCCAGAGGTGGCCCCCCTTCTGAGGAAACCAGTGGACCAGGACTGTCCTTTTCTTTGAGTCAGACAGGTGCTGGTTTATTTCACTTTTTCACTACTGTCCCTGTCTTAGAGACCATGGGGAGGGTTCCACACTGAGTCCTTTGGATCTTTTGGGGGAAGGGAGGAGTGTTAGGTGTTTTGTGAATATTCCAAGGCCATTTCTAAACAGCAGGCAGCTTTTTGTTCTAAATCAGTTTTGTTCTTTTCCTCTTTGGGTTCACTTCACCTCCTTATTGAGTTTGGGTGTAGGGGTCTCCCTCTTCATGGAAAAGAATTCAAAATTAGATGTGGAGGTGAGTATTTAGGATGAGTAAATAAATCACAGCACATTATACATATATACATGTGTGTCTTTGAAATTTAGATCCTTTTCCCTGCAGTGAGTTCTTTAATCAGTTTGCCAGAAATGCCTACATAGAAATGCTAACCTATTGTAAGACTTGTGAAAGTGAGGAATAGTGACACTTAAGCCTCATTAGGTTGACAATACCTATAGATCTGGTCTCATGCAGACTGAATTTGAAGAAAGCCCAATGGGCCCAGGTAGAAAAGTTTCAGCCCCCAAGTTGGCAGGATATTGAAGCTTGGCTGAGTTGAAGAATCACTATATTCAGTGAATGTAGGGTAACACCAGACCGCTCCACCTCCCCAAAATAGAACAACCTCTCAATTATCATCCCCTTCACCTCCCACCTGTAAAAGCCCTTGACCTAGGAATGTGGGCATTTACAACTGCTCTTTGTCCCAGGGAGTTAGTACTACCATTGAACAAAGATGATTCCCAGAAGGGATTCTGGAAGGATTTGGATTCCTATGTATTTTAATTTATTCAGATTCTGAAAATTAATCAGAATCTCACTTTATGCTAGACAGACTCCCTGTAGAACCTTTCCATTTAATGAGTGGCAGAATACAATAACCAAAAACTACAGCCAAAGGAATGATTATTTTCAATGGAGGGAATGAAGTGGTATTTTTGTGTGAGCTTGAAAGTAAAGGGTAATTTTAATAAGCACAAAGTGGGGGGGGGTCTTCCTGCACAGAATTGCTGGTCATCTCTAATGTCTACCAGGATCTCACTGCTTTGACAGTGCAGCCATTTGCTCAGAGACACTGAGAAATCTGAAAGAGAGCTCTGTAGGTTGCCAGTATGTGCAGGTTCTCAAATCAAGCCACAACCACTTGATCTGAGACAACAAGTCACAGACAATAGCTCTGCTTTGAAGATTTGAAGAGTAGTTGGTTTGCTGTTTCTTTTAAATTTCCCATTCATTTTCATCATGGTGATGAGACGCACACACAAAAATAATTCATATGTGTAAAGAATACAGGGGATTGATAAAGGTTGGGAGCATATTTTATTAATTGTCTTTATGATTACATGATAAGGAATTGAGCCACCTTGTTCATAGAGCAGATTTTCGGCAATAATGCCTCCCTTGATAAGAGTTTTATTTTTCTTGAAGAAAGTTTCAGAGTGTATTGCTGAGAAAGTTTTCAAATGTCACAGTCTTCCTTTTTATTTTATTTGTTGTGGTGTTACATATTGAACCAGGGCTTCAGGCACACTAGGCAAGCACTCTACCACTGAACTACACTCTAGCCCCATAGTCTTCCTTTGAAAGGAAGAGGTCGGAGCTAATTAACATGTTTATAGAAGTGTTAGGGAAGGGCAAGTTCAGTTTCAACTTCAGGGTGTATGCAGACAGAACCTTCCATAATTTTACTTATAATATATATTTTCTAATATTCATTGAGTACCACCATGATGTCACATTTGTGCTTAGCATGTTAGAATGAATGGCTGGCTTCCACAGGACATTCAGGGGACTTTAGGATTGGTTGAGCCTTGCTGGAGAGAAATGGGAAGGAGAGTGATGGAGCTTATGGGGATGATCTTGAGATAGCCCAGAGTAGATCTGAAGGTAGACTAAAAAAACAAAAACAAGTTTTCATAATGGGAAATTTCAAGCAGGCATCAAAGTAGGCCAAACAGTATACTCTGTGAATACAACCTCAGTTTCAAAAATGATTATCAACACCTGAACAGTTATTTATCTCTACTACCATTATATTTAATAATCCTTAAAAGCAATTATACACAATACATCAACATGGCTGTGTTCCCAAAACATCCTTTATTGATAAAAATAGACAGCTGCCCTTCATAACCCTGAATTCAAAGACGGATAGTGTTAGGTTGTATGTTTAGGTGTGTGGTTTCTGTTCATTTTAGAGTTGACTGAAATAAGGTTTGATGTTCATCCCTCGCATTATGGATATCTGTTATTTCAGCACCATTTATTGAAAGACCACGGAATTACTTTGGCATCTCTGACAGAAATCGGTTGACTGGGATCCAAGGTGGCAGAGTAGAGGAGATCCTGCTTCAAGCTGCTCTGTGCCTGAATCAGAGAAAGCTATCAGGTGGCTTCTCCTGCTCGGGGTCTTGCCTTGAGGGAACACAACATCTCAGTTCATGTGACAGGACCCCATCCAGCGGATTTTCACAGAATCCACCAGAGCTGCGAACACCAAGCAGAACTCAGAGCCTCTGTGTTCAGGTGAGAATCCAGGCTTCAGTCCCAAAGCCCACAGTTTGAGCACAGGCGCGACTCTCAAGTGGGGGAGCAGAGACACCAACTAAGCACCTCGGTGGAGTGGCAGAACTCCAGGGGATGCTCTGCTCCCACGCAGGTCCCCAGACCACGTTCTAGGCACAGCACAAGGACATCCCAGCTCCCCCGACCTCACCAGACACCCCGACTGGGAAAAGGACTGACTTGACCTTTCTCACCATCTTTGGGGGGTGTGGTTACCAGCTGGATCTGTGACTGAACAGGTACCTGGGTTCCAAATCCACTCCCCCAGCTGTAATAACTCGGTATAGAAACTATCAGCACAAAATCAGCTCTCAGTTGAACAGGAGTGCAGTGCCACCAGGACACTGCCCACTTGGTGCAATCCTAAGTTGGAGGGCGTGAGGTCCCCCAGATGAGACCTGATAAGCAAGAGAGGGGAGGGGGCTAAAACCTAGGAGCAACTCAGAGAGACCAAGATTAGGGAAGCCCAGACAAGAGAGGGAGAGCTTTAGTCTTCTCACACTGGTTACCTACACCACACTGAGGGCAGAGAACCAAGCTTGGAATAGACAACTCTACCTACTAAAAGAGAAGAAAAGGGAACTCTGAGAGTATTTTGTTGTTTGTTTGTTTGTTTTGTTTTTTGTTTTCTTCTCTTCCATATTATCCTCTTTCTTTCTCCTCTACCCCTCCTCCTCTGGTCCTCACAACCCCAACATATAACCAAGAACTTTGCATGAAATAGAACTGAGTCACCAGAATAATATAATATAAAGGAATTGCATAAGCCACCCCTCTTTTTTTTACTTCTCTCTCTCTCTTTTCTCTTTTTTACTTCCTTTTTATTTTTCTTCCTCCCTCTCTTTCTCTTTCAACCTCCTAATTTTTACTATTTTTACTTCTTGTAATTTTCTAAACACATATACGTGTTTGTTTTTATGCATTCTACTGTCCTCCCACATACTTGTCTCCCCTAAATTACCTCCTGTCTATTCCCCTGCTACTAACTCTCTTGATTAGAGTTCTCCTCCAAATTTCCTAAGTTTTATTAATCCATTGCCCTCACATCTTTTGCCCTTAACATAAAGTCAGATACCTGACCTCTAGTTCTCTGTCCACCACCAGAAGAAAGTGTACATCTTCTATGAAACTACTGATTATATTTTAAATTGTAATTGAATCTAGAATTACTAGACATTGAAACTAACTATGAATGTCTTAATAGCAGTAATTTACACATAGGTGATGTATTGTTTATTTTGGGAATGTCAACATTGTCTCTCCCCACAAAGAAGGGATCTTGGAATATACAAGAGCACTACAAATCTATAGGGTAAAAAGAATAACACACCAGTCCCACAGAGCAGGAATGAAATACCAGCAACATGAAAAGACAAGGGAAGAAAATACCACAAACAATTGAAGACAATGCATCATTAGAAGAATAATTAGAAACAGCAGAAATAGTGACAGAGAAAGATTTCAGGATTTACATTATTCAGATGTTTTGGAATCTCAGAAAAGACATTAGACAACAAATACAGATAGTGAAAGATCACTTTGACAATGAGCTACATAAACAAATCCAAGAAACAATGACCTCTACAGGGAGATTGAGGATTGAGGATATATATATATATATATATATATATATATATATATATATATATATACAGAATTACTTGAAATGAAAGAAATATGAACCAAATTAAAAACACAAATGAAATTAATTTATAAGGCAAAGCCCCATCTTTATAGTCTTTAACTAAACTGTAAGTACCAAAAATTTAAGTTGCTACCTATTGATGACAGAAATTTTTGAACGTTAAGATTTTAATAGGGCTGAGCATGGTGGTCCACAATTGTAATCTCAGTGACTCTGAAGGCTGAGGTAGAAGGATTGCAAGTTCAAGATCAGCCTCAGCAATTTAGTGAGACCCTGTCTCTGAAAGAGGAATTGGGGAGGTAGCTCAATGGTAAAACACTCCTCAGTTTAATCCCCAGTACCCAAAAAAAAAAAAAAAAAAAAAAAAAAAAATTAATGGACATGCAAATAAAATAAAATCCATTTCAAGGAAAAATATCTGGCTAATAACTTGACTCCTGATAGGATCAGCTAATTACCAAATAGCTAAGATAATGCTCTCTTGTTTTTGCAAGTAGAATACTGGAAGCTGTATCACATCAACATGGAGATGCACTTGGATGATTGTGTAACCTTGAGAAAGTCTCTTACTCTTGTTGGTAGTTTCCTATCTTAGAAACAGGTTTTTATCTGTGGTTTTCATACTACTACTTCAGCAATGGAATCCTTTTTTTCAAGTAAAAAATCTTAGAACCCTTATATACATATGCATGCACACATTCTAGCCCACTATATTTCATATTTTCTTTTTTTCATTAATATAAATTTCCTTATATAAATTTTATGTACAATAATTACTAAACATTAGGTTAACCAATGAAAACACATAGTAATGCATTGGTAATACATATATTAAAATTTGGTAACAAATTTGTAAAAAAAAAAAAAACCACAAATGAGAGCATCACCAGCAGAGAATACAACTTAGAAGATAGGACATCACGAAGACAAAGTATATTATCTTGAAAAGAATGTAGACAGCACAGCAAAAATGATAAGAAACCATGTGCAGAAAACCCAAGAAATATGGCATAGCATAAAAAGTCTAAATTTAAGAGTCATTGGGATAGAGGAAGGCACAGAGTTCGAAACCAAAGGAATGTGCAAGCTATTCAATGAAATAATATCAGAAATACTTCCAGACATGAAGGATGAAATGGAAATCCAAATCCAAGAAGCCTGCAGGACACTGAATGTGCAAAATCACAACAGACCCATACCAAGACACATTATAATGAAAATTCTCAATATACAGAAATAGGAGAGAATTTTAAGAGCCACAAGAGAAGTGAATCAGATTACACATAGGGGTAAACCGATTAGGTTAACAGCAGATTTTTCAACATATTCCCTGAGAACTAGAAGATCCTGGAACAACATATTTCAAACTGGAAAGATAATGGGTTCCAACCAAGAATCTTGTATCAGGGAGAGAAATGAATTACAGTAGATGGGGTAGAAAGAGAAGATGGGAGCTAAACTGTGGAGCCAACCTAGATGTCCTTCAGTGGATGAATGGACAAAAAAAAATGTGGCATTTATACACAATGTAATACTACTCAGCATGATAAAAGAACAAAATCATGGCATTTGCAGGTAAATGGATGGTGTTGGAGAAGATAATGCTAAATGAAGTCAGCCAATTCCTAAAAAACAATGCCAAATATTTTCTCTGCTATAAGTGGGGTGACTTATAGTTGAGTTGGGAGGAACAGCATGGGAGGATGAGATTAATTCTAGGGAGGGGTGGGAGGGAAAGAGAGGAGGAAGGGGATTAGCGAGGATGGTGGAATGTGTTGGACATCATTGTACAAAGTACATATATGAAGATTTGAAATGGGTGTCAACATACCCTATATACAAACAGAGATATGAAAAATTGCGGTATATATGTGTATTAAGAATTGTAATGCAAAAAATAGAACATATATACTGGCATAAACTGAAGTGAACATACTTTATATCCAGAGATAAAAGAAATTGTGCTCTGTATGTGTAATAAGAATTGAAATGCATTCCAGTGTTGTCATGTATTTAAAAAAATTAAATGAATTTTGAAAAAAGAAATAGCTTCACTAAATACAAGAGAGTCTACTTTGGATTCTATTTTATTCTGTTGATTTGCATGTCTCTTCCTAGGCCAAAAGCACACTGGCTTGAATCCTGTAGCTCTACAGTGAGTTGTAAAGTCAAGCAGTCTAGATTCTCTAAAATTTCTTTGGCTCTCCAATATCTTTAACATTTTCATATAAACTTTAGAATCAACTTGTTAATTTCTGTATAAAAACATGCAGGGTTCTTCCAAAATCCTATGTACTCAGCAATAAAAGAGAATAAAATCATGGCATTTTCAGATAAACGCATGGTGTGGGAGAAGATAATGCTCTGTGAATCTAGGCAAGCCCAAAGAAACAAATGCCAAATGTTCTCTCTGATATAAGGAGGCTGACTCATAGTGGGGTAGGGAGGGGGAACAAGGGAGGACTCTGAAACAGAGGGATGCGAGGGGAAGGGAGAGAACATGGGGTTAGAAATGATGGTGGAATGAGAAGGTCATCATTATGCCAAATACATGTATGAAGACACGAATTGGTATGAATATACTTTGCATATGACCAGAGATGTGAACTATTGTGCTCTACATGTGTAATATGAATTGTAATACATTCCACTGTCATAAGTAAATAAAAAAAGAAAAAAATGTGTGTTTTATAAGAGATCAATAAATGAGATGCTTTTTTATGTTAGAAATTCAAAATAATAGCTTTTTGTAATATATAAGTAATCTCAAAGTCTAAAAATTATTCCATGTACAATATCATGTGGTATATGTTTTTGTCATTTTACCCTTCTTACATACTAACATTTCTGTTGTAAGGACCCAGATCCCTTGGAACATTTCAGCAATCATTAATGGCAAAAGCAGCTGCCACCCATAAATTCAGAAAATGGAGATATCCAGCAAGATGTAGATACTGTGAACACATTGTCATATTTCAAGGTCTTAAATGCCAAGAGGTAAGATCTTTTTGGAATCACAATTTTTTCTTTTGCTATATACTTTTTTGTTATGATTTTACTTATTTAGAGATGTGTGTGTCCACACACAAACACACATTTAAATATATATAAATTTGTTGTTTGTACTCCTGGGAACTAAATTTAGGGTCTTGCACATGCCATATTTTTAGAGAGAGAAAAGAGAAAGAGAGAGGGAGAGACACACACACACACACACACACACACACACAGAGAGAGAGAGAGAGAGAGAGAGAGAGAGATTTTTAATATTTATTTTTCAGTTTTCGGTGGACACAATATCTTTTTTTAAATTTTATTTTTATGTAGTGCTGAGGATCCAACCCAGCACCCTGCGCACACCAGGGGAGTGCATTACCACTTGAGCCACATCTCCAGCCCATACACTTTTTCTTAAAATTGTGCTTTGAAATGGGCTCTTGCTAGATTGGTCTGGCCTTTAACTTGTGAAATTCCTGTTTCAACCCCTCAAGTAGCTGGAATCATGGGCATATGCCATCACACCTAGCTTGCCAGTACATGTTTAATAAAGTCCCACAGTTTATTTTTGTAGTTTTCTTATTTGTTTTCCTGTTAAATGTAATTCACAAACCACAAATAGTACTTTTTCACTTATTTTTGTCGTTATTAGTCGGCCTGTATTTTGCTTAGTTGTGAATAATTTTAAGGTGAGTCAATCAGTTTTCAAATATCATTTTCTTATAGTGTCTTCTTATCTGCCATAAAAAATGCATGGCAAACTTAACCATCGTTTGCGGACATCGTAAACTTCGGGGGAAAATACACCTATTTGGAGCAGAATTGTCCTGTGTTGCCAAAAAGGAGCCAGATGGCATTCCTTTCATAATCAAAATGTGTACTTCAGAAATCGAAAGGACTGCCTTGAGTTTACAAGTATGTTGTTTACTCTTAAAACTCTAAAAACATAAATGCCTTTGTGATTTGATTTAATGAAAAAGAGATTTTAAGAAAATCAGCACTCTCCATTTGTAATAACTAAATTTATTCACATTTATTTGGAAAATGTTAATTTATTTGACTTCAACTTGTATTTTTTAAATACTAATAAAAATTGAAGTAGATACATCAACTCTGTCTAGATGTCTGCATTTAGCCCTTTGTACTAAAGTGAAATATTGCATTCTGTTTTTCTTTTCTCTTCAAGGGAATCTATAGAGTCAGTGGCAACAAGGCAAAAATCGCAATCCTGTGTCGAGCTCTGGAAAGTGGAAGGCATTTAGTAGATCTGTGCGAATTTTCTTCACACGATATCTGTGAAGTGTTGAAATTTTATTTACAAAATGTTAAAGTTTTATTCTAAACCTACCATCAAATGCAAAGAGCAAAAATATTTTATATTGAATATTTTTCATTGGTATAGACTATGTCATCACCCCCCTCATTATTCTAAGATTTTATAATGATGTACTTTGATGTGGATATATTTCCATCCAGTATTCTGGCCACTCCATGAGCTCCGTCAGTTGTGAGCACTTTAGTTCTTGGAACTTTTCTTGATTTTTATTGCCATTCTCCCACCCTTGTACTTGAAGCTCTTCTTTGGAGATGTGTGTGTGTACCATACACAAACACACATATAAATATTTATAAATTTGTTATTTGTACTCGTGGGGATTAAAAATTCAGGGTCTTGCACTTGCTTGGCAAGTATACTTGTTCTCCAGTTCCCTTACCTTTTCTTTATTGTTCTTTTTTTCTTCAAAAACTTTCTAAGACATTTCCTTGTCTTTTTCTTCTTGAATAAGTAAATTACTCCATTTGTGAGATCATGTTTTAATATTCAAGAAGTCTGATTTTCTATTCTTTTGATCACATTTTTTAAATGATTATATGATGCTCTTTTATTGTGGATGTTCATAGATTTTTCTCATTAAGGGTTCTTTTCTCTATTTGGCCTCTAACCTCTGTAGAAATACAATGTGACCCTCATATATAACATTAAATTTTCTATAGCAACATAAAAATTAAAAATAAAGTGAAGTGAATTTTAACATATCATTTAACATTTTGAATATCTAGTTTTTCAAATTATGAGGTATTTTGTTTATTTATGTATTTGTATTGCAGCTCTTTTTCTTTGAAATCTGGTATCTATTTTTCATTTAGAACACATCTCAATTTAGATCAGTTGCATTTCCAGTACTCTTTCACCATATCTGACTAGTTGCCAGCATATTGACAGCATCATTTTAGATGCTGGCACTTCATTTTGTTCTTTTTCCACCCATTTTGATTTTTGTCTTTCATGGTGTCTAGTTACATGAGTTTGGACTTGAAATCACTTTGGAAGCACTTGAACACATCAAGGCTTTTTAAAAACTTTGAACTTTACTATAAAGTGGTCTAGGTGGACTGTTTGGTATATGCCTAACTACATGTCTCTAGTTCCCTGTTCTGGCACTGGTGTGATCCTCCTGGGAAGGCATTTTTTCTAATTGTAGATGAACACAATACTTTTAATTAATTTATTTATTTTTATGTGGTGCTGAGGATCCAACCTAGTGCCTCACACATGCCAGATGAGTGCCCTACCATGAGGCACAACCCCAGTCCCCCAGGAAAGGGTTTTTTCCTTGCCTAGAGATGCAGTACCAATACTGTGGAAGCCAGGGTTACTAAGACTGTAGGATCTGGGCTTTCAGTGTGCATATAGCCAACATATCCCTGTTTGAAAACAGTTACCTCTCTGTTCCTTATGTTTGGCATTGCCTCGATTCAGAGAGCCTCTGTATCCCATTGCCCAGAGAAAAATTTTCCAGAGTTTTAGAAAGGAGATTGCCCTAGTACATGGAGTGGAGACAGGATTCTATAGAGAGCTAAGCTTTCTCAGCTGGCCCACCTGCAACCTAAGCCAAGATCAGAGGACCTGGTAGTGATTGTCCACATCCCTTTAGGATTCTGAAAATCATGTTGAGTGACAAAGAGTCAGTTCTCTTGGAAATGCTGCATCAGGACTTATTCATCTGCTCTTCTACTTGTGAATTGTTGCTTTTTGTTTTCTCTATTTTCCTAGTCCTTATGAGCCTACTGTATTTTAGTGGAATTGCAGGAGGGAAAGAAATTAAGTATAAATTGCTGGGTCTACAATGTTAGCCCAGGAAAGCATTGATAACCCTTTAATCACATTCTACAGATTCCTCAACTGAGAAATGGAGGTTGATACCTTTGAATGACTGGAAGTCTCATAATGTGTCATCCTTAACCTTGTTTAGTCAGTCAGGGAAAGGAGATGAATTGGGTCCAATACAATAAACTTGCATTCTGTTGAGGAATTTTATATGTCTAAGACTTTCATTTGGCAAAGTGTGCTCAATTCTTGCAATAGTGTTAGAGAGTAGCCTTTATCTGACTCATTGACCTAAAGCTCCAAGAGGTGATGTGACTTGCTTCAGATCCCAGAGTGGTTGAAGATAGAAACTGATCACAGGACAACACCTTAACTTCCCACAGATATTATAGGACATCAGGTAGCCAACGATTCACTGAATTTTTTATTGTAGGTCAGTAGAAACATTAAAATTCATTTTGGCAGTGGATATTTGTTGTAAGAACTTCTTTTGACCTATTCATGGCAAATCAGCCTGTTTGAAAGTTTCATGAGATGTTGACAGTATGTTTTTGTAGGTCTATTATCTTGTGCTGATCTTCATTCTTGCCTAAGTAAAATCTGTGCCCTTTAGCACTTTGATATTTTTACCCCTTACTCATAAAATCCATGGGTTTCTGATTCATTTTATAGATTCTGTTCACTATTCTATGTTTGTTCCAGTAAAACAGCTGAAGATTATATATTTGGGGGGCAGATGTGAATAGAAGAGTTTTAAAATCCCATAATGAAGCTTAAAGCTTAAACTTCATTTAAAGTTTAGAATTTCACTCATTATCCATTAATTTGTTATTAACATAAATATAATTTATAGTCAAGATTTTGATTTGCTTTCTAAGTCACTTCTCTACCAAACATATATATTATATTTTATGGGCAGGGATGAAGCTCAGTACTAGAGTGCTTGCATAGCATGCTTGAGGTCCTAGGTTCAATCCCCAATACTGAAAATGATATCAATAAATACAGATTGACTTTAGAAAATTTTGTTAATCTAAAGGGGACATGCTAAATTATTTGAGTCTCACTTATAGTTGAATTTAACAAAGAAAACAGGCAGAAGATTTTTTCAAAATATTTATTTTTTGGTTGTAGCGGGATGCAATACCTTTATTTTATTTATTATTTTTTATGTAGTGCTGAGGATCAAACCCAGGCCCCTGCATGTGCTAGGCAAACACTCTACCTCTGAGCCACAACCTCAGCCCAAAGGTATTTTTAATATAATTTTGTTTCTTTAGCTACCAGAACCATTGGTTTTATTCCAATGGTACCAGGAATTTATGCAGCTTGCAAATGTCATCCAACAAATTAACCAAGAACAGGACACCAAAAGGGACAACTCTGAAGACAACACATCTCCAAATATGTGTACAGATATCAACCAAATTTTTCTCAAAACCAAGGACCTTGTAAGAAAATTGCCACCGTTCAATTTTAACACTCTACATTACCTTATCATCCATCTTAAGAGGTAAGAATTTTTATACCATCTTAGCCATTTTTAATTCAACAGGGCAATAGTATTCAGTACATTTATATTGTTATGATTTTCAAAATGATTTTTAGGATGTTTTTATTATGTGTTGGGAAAGGGAGACATTGAATACATGTTCATGCAGCAAACATGGTTCCCTCAGATGCTTCCTGTGTGCCAGGCTCTGGCTGGGGAAACTAGGGTGGAAATATAGGGTTTCTGCTATTTGTGGGCTTATCCTCTTGGGGTACAGGTCTGTATATAACCACAGTTCACCATCATCCTTTTTCTAGTAGCTGTGCACAGCTTGTAGGCATGCAGAGGAAGTTTTGGGGGTAGGAATAGAGCAGAAGAGGCAAAAGGCCTTGTGTCTGATTTTAAGAACTGAGTGGTGATTTGGTATTGAATGTGCAGAAGAGCATATGAGGCAGAGAGAAATGACATGGAGACACAAGAAAGCATTTTGCATTTAGAAAATTTGATTTCATTAGGCTACAATATAGCAAGCAGTAGCAGGAACTGTGCTACCCTTCCTAGAGACTTGATAAAAAATCTTACCTACCTGGCAGATTAGTTGACCAAGGTGTTTCTATGCCCACTAAAGAACTTGGAATCAGGAATTTCACATATTCAGATTTGCCTGCTAGACCTTTCTGACAGTAATTAAGATCTCCTTTTTTAATTTTTTTTAAATTTATTTTTTGTGGCTGGAATTGTGGCTCAGCAGTAGAGATTGTGCAAGGCCCTGGGTTCGAACCTCAGTCCCACATACAAATAAATAAATAAAATAAAAATTTTAAAAAATTTATTAGTTCAAATCAGTTATACATGACAGCAGAATGCTTTTCAATCCATTGTACACAAATGGAGCACAAATTTTCATTTCTCTGTACATGATGTAGAATCATACCACATGTGCCGTCATACATGTACTTAGGGTAATGATGTTTGTCTCATTCCACCATCTTTCCTACCCCATACCCCTCCTCTTCCTTCCCTCTCCTGAGCCCAATCAATGTTCCTCCATCCCCAGGAACCCAATTATGTATCAACATTTATTTATCAGAGAGAATTTTGGCCTTTGATTTTGGGGGATTGGCTTACTTCATGATATTCACCAACTCCATCCATTTACCTATAAATGCCATTATTTTATTCCCTTGTAATGCTGAGTAATAGTCCATTGTGTATATATACCACAGTTTTTTTAACTATTCATATCTTGAAGGGCTTCAAATTATTCCATGAAATAGAAAAGGAGGAAACCCTTCCAAACTCATTCTGTGAAGCTAGTATCATCCTGATACCCAAACCAGCCAGAGACACATCAAGGAAAGAAAATTTCAGACCCATAACTACACGATGAACATAGATGCAAAAATTCTCAATAAAATTCTGGCAAACCACATACAAAAACATATGAAAAAAAAAACAATGCACCATGATCAAGTTGTGTATTCCAGGGATGCAAGGTTGGTTCAACATACAGAAATCAATAAATGTAATTCATCACATCAATAAACCTAAAGAGAAGAAACCTATGATTATATCAATTGATGTAGAGAAAGCATTTGACAAAATACAGTACCTTTTCATGTTCAAACTATTAGAAAAACTAGGGGTAGTAGGAATATACCTCAACATAGTAAAAGCTCTCTATTTTAAACCTAAGGCTAACATCATTCTAAATGAAGAAAAATTGGAAGCATTCCATCTAAAAATTGTTCAACATAATCCTTGCCACTCTAGCCAGAGCAATTAGGTGAAAGAAATTCAAGGGAATACAAATAGGAAAAGAAGAACTTAAATTACCATTTTTGCCAACGACATATTTTATACTTGGAGGATCCAAAAAACTCCACCAGAAAACTTCTAAAATAATAAATGAATTTGGCAAAGTAGCAGGATATAAAATTAATACCCATAAATCAAATGCATTTCTATACATCAGTGGTGAATCCTCTGAAAGACAAATAGCAAAGCTACCCCATTCACTATATATATATATATATATATATATATATATATATATATATATATATATATATATATATAATCACAGCTTCTTTACCCATAGATGAATCTAGTATCATCCTGATAGCTAAACCAGGCAGAGACAGATTTCTTTGGATAGTCATAGAAATATCAAGCTGAGAGTGTTTGAAGTAAAACCAGAACATTGATAGTGGCAATAGAACAGAGAGGTGTTCAGGAGAGAGAACCATCCAGGCTAGAAAACTAGCTGTGGGCAGCTGGGAGTGTGGCTAGTGATAGAACACTTGCCTAGCACATGTGAGACACTGGGTTTGATACTCAGCACTGCATAAAAACAAATAAATAAAATAAAGGTATTGTGTCCATCTCTAGGTAAAAATTATTTTTTTAAAAAAGAAAACTAACTGGGCAGTGAGAGAGAAAATGACAGTGCTGTTTCAGTTTCCAGTTCTTATACTGGAACGGGGAGTATATCCCACATACAATGATGGAGCAATTTTTAGAGGTGTTTTTCTTCCTTCTGCTACTGAGTTCAGTAGTTCCTTCTACTTACATGCATTTTATCCTAATATAGTACTCTGAAACTCAGTTTGGTGTGTGGTAAGTATCATAATGAAACAAAGGATTCTTTCCCTGGACCCACCAAACTTGACCCTTGACAAACGTTTTGTAGTCATCTATAGCCCGAGTTTTCTCCAACCTTCTCAAGTCATAGTAAACTAACATTAAAGACATCTATTAGGCAAATCTCATACACTTTATGTGTTCTTCTTTTCAGGGTTGCAGACCATTCTGAAGAAAACCTGATGAACTCAAAAAACTTGGGGGTGGTATTTGGACCCTGTGTCATGAGGCCCAGGCCTACAACCACTCCTGGTACCATCTCCTCCTCTCTTGTTGCATATGCCAATCAGGCCCTGTTGGTCGAATTCCTCATTACCAATGCAGAGATGATCTTTGATGGGTCCCTAGAGCCACAAAATGTTTCATCTAGTACTGACGTTGTTGCACCTCGGGTGGATAAAAGCCCTCCTTGCAAACCCGTAATATCAACAGAACATTCCACAAAGTCACAATATTTTTCTATGAAGCAAGTGAGTTTTGACCATTACAGAATTGCATTAAATTTGTGATGTTTATGTTAACAAGTTAATAGTCTTTGAACTGTTTGTTTTGAGATGTGTTTTGCTTTTAGTTTAAAACTTTTCTTGTTTCAATAGGATATTCACACTGCAGATATTGAAATTAAAAATTATGAATTGGCTACATCATTTGAGGAATCAGAACGCAAGCAAAATGCATTGGAAAAATGGGATGCATGTCTCATTGGTGAGTGGTCATGTAACATATATCCTTGCATATTTCAAACCTTGCCAAGAAGTCGTGATTAAAAACCAAGGTGAGGGCTGGGCTTGTAGCTCAGTGGTAAAACGCTTGCCTCGGCATGTGTGCGGCCATGAGTTGGATCCTCAGTACCATATAAAACAAATAAATAAAGATAAAAATATTGTGTCCATCTACAATACTCATCCTTTAAAAAAAAACAAGGGGTATTAAGTTGAGGTAAGTTCAAACTTCAAGGTTTTATTAGTTAACTTTTCTAGCCATTGAGAAAGTTTAGTGAATGTCATTTAAATGAATATCATGCTTTGTTTCTCTCTTGTAAAAAGATATCTTGAAATTCATAAATTATTTTTGTTCTCTTTCTGAGATTTGTTTTCACCTTCACTTCTTTGTCATCAATTAAAGTCAAAACAGAAAAAAGCTGGACTCCTGAAACTCAAAAAAAAAAAAAAAAAAAAAGACTCCTAAAGTTTTTTGATGTCCCTTTACCTGTGGCCTAACTTTAGCACATTAAGCACACATGTCTTCCATTTTCTTGGCTCCAGTCTTTTTGTTCACTGTTTTTAATCGTTTTATTTCAGTGTATCATTTCTGGTAAGGGGGTTGAAAACCTTCCATTCCTTACTGCTCTAGTAGAGCTTAATCTGAATTTTTCAATATATAGTCATAAATGTTAAATTTGATATATAAAATTAATGAAATATCAATAAGTGTAGCCTGAGAAAGTCTGAAAACAAAGAGTCCATTTCCTCTCTGCAAAGAAAAACACTGGACTCACTGATTCCATTTATCTGATTTGATCTTATCAGCACTTCTGTGCTATGAACCTTGGCCTCATTTAAGCCATAGTTAACAGTCTCAGGAAGGTAAATAATGCCAAGGGTCATGTCCTTAAATTATTGTTGATTCAGGATTTGAACCTCATCCTGTCTCATTCCTAAATGTAACCTTGTTTTGCTGTCCAATGAAATTGGATTCCCAGCTAGGTATAGTAATAACAATAAATAATTTTAAAATATTTGAAATTTTCATTACATACCAGGTAATTCTGAACCTTTTTTTTAGAAGATCATTAACAACGCATGCCAACATATCTACACATAGGAGTTTGTCTTGACAGAAGAAGGCAGGTAGGGCTAGTGCATTAGGCTTGCCCAGGGCAGAACTGGAGCAGGAGCTGAGACAGCACCCAGGCAGCTAGAAGTGGTGCTAGAAGTTCTGCAGGACTGTAAATATGTTTTGGTGGTTGCCATCCAACCACAATGGCTCAGCTCCCTTCTATCAATGTGGAGAAGGGCCCAGGACAGCAAATCACATGAGCACTGCCTGAGAACCAGGGAAGAGAGGCCAGCAGCCTCAGGTGAGGAAGGAGGTCAGATGAGATGATGACCTGCGATCATCATCAAGTGATGCTGCTGTGCACCTGTCTTCAAACCACTGCCCAAGGATGTGGGAGAAGGACCAGGTGGCAGGGATGAGGACTGTGGGCTATGAACAGGGCTGTTGGAAAGCCATCAGACCAGTGGCAAGGCACACAATTGTCTGATGTTTCTCAGCAGGGAGAAGAGGATCATGGCCAGAGGGCTGCACCTTTCTAGTAACAGGAGCTTCTAAGGCACATGCAGCAAAGACAGAGTGGGAGATGCTAGGGTTGTAGGTGAGAAAACAGGGACCTTGGGACCAGACTAGAGGAGAAAGAGAAGGAGGTAAGTCTGGAGTCTCCAGAACCAGTAGCACAATGGCAATTCTAACAGCTCTTCAACCTTCCTTTGTGTAGAGGATGTTGCCATGTATTAGTGGATCAGCTGGGAAAGCATCCAAGTCCTCTCTGGTGTGTTGCCCTCAGTATGGACAGAATGTAGCTGGAAAGCAGATTAAGTGACAGGCAAAGTCCTTGGGATTCAGGTCATGGAGTTTGTTGGTGTACAGAATAGTGTTACTGTTCTAGAGTCACCATTGTCTGCCTGTTGAAATCAGGAAAGTCTTAACACAGAAAATATTCATTCATGGGTAGTATATTAAAACAAGTTACTACAGGAAGGTTTTTTTTTTTAATTTTATGTGCTTTGTGACTATTTATACTATTAAGATAAATTTTAAAAAGTAATGCTTTAATTAAAAATGTGCCTTTAATATTGTATGGATTTTTAATTCCTCTGCATAGATGACTGAGAAAATACTGTTGAAAAAATATGTAAGTCTCTGTTGTTTGAGAGAATGCCCATTCATAATAACCACACTTCCTTATTAACCAAGCTTCATGAAGTTAAAAAAAAAATCTCTTCTTTTTCAGATCACAAAGAACTTGAATCATCATCACAAAAGATGGACAATATGTGTAAAACCACGAAACCACTTAGTCTGAAATCTGATGTGACAACAAATGATATACAGAGGCCTATGCCAAGCACCAAGATCAGATGTTGCTGTTTGCCTGTAGATAGGTTCCATCTTGCAAGCTCTCCTAATGAGAAAAACAGGAGAAATGTGGGAAATGTCAATTCAGACAAGTTTTGCCAGAATCTTACCTTTGAAGGACTTAATATAAAAGACACCTCTACTACTGTTGGCTCCCAAATTAATGGTTTTGATCAGCAGATTTCAGAAAAAACTCAGGAACAACAATGTGAACTAAAGAACTTAACTGGCATGAGTGCAGTGATTGTGCCAAGTGTACTCCAGGAAAAAGTGACAATGAGCATCAATGATAGTGGTGATCATTCCAACGGTGCCACACAGCCCAACACACCAGCCAGTTCAGCAAGAGAGGCACCAGTGAGACTGTCTTCTCATTCTCACCGTCTTGCTCCTGCAAGAGCACCCAGAATACTGCAGCCCCATCTCGGGACAACATTTTACAAACCACCTATCCTGACCAGCAAAGTCAGGGGGACTGAGGAGAGACCAGCTTCACCTTCAGCAACAGTGCCTCCTAGCACAGCTCTTACTCCCCTGAGTCATGTGGAGAAATCTGTTCCAGAGGCAGACAGCACATCAGCTTATGCTTTGAAACCAGCTGCTGAGCCTAAAGAGAACTGTGAGGAGGTTGGCCTGCCTGACATGAATCCAATGTGCCAGGGACTCAGGCTAAAACAAATGGAAGAGGTACAAGACCTTGAATTTGAAATGCCACAGTTTGTGTAGGTTGTCAAAATTCAGTTTTTCTTTTTCTTGTTTCGTTTTATTATTGTGTTTATTTTATGAAAGAATGTTGTAACAGAACCACTTTTGTATAGGATTTTCAAAGTTTATATTTTGCCTTTTGGCCTTGTATTGTGTTTGCTAGTCATATAGAATGATAGTGTTTTAGTCATATAGAATGATAGTGCCTCACTGGTATTGTCTTTAAATTCTGTGTTTTTGAAGTTTTGCATAAAATAAGTATTATAATTTAAAATTTAAAATAATTTTCTCTATAAAATGATTCATGTAAATGCATCTTTAATGTATAATATTGTTCTCAACAAAGAGGGGCAGTAGGGAAAAATGAGCTTTATTTTGGAGCAAACCTGGTGCTGACTCATAAAATGCTTCTGAATGCAAGTGCCTGAAAAATCTTGATTGGGTATGAATATATTTTTTTCCCACATAATGTTCTAGTGCATCTTTGACCACTTGTGTTGTTATAGCATGTGTGGATTCATTGGCAATTCACTTAACTTTTTAAATATTTACATAGTGGCGTAAAAGCTTGTGAATCTGTGTTTACTAGAATTCTACTTGTCAATTTTTACATATGGTAATTAATACAATTGTAGAAAGAAAATGCACTTCAATACTAAAAAGTTTGAGACATTGGCAGAGACAACACAGACAAACAGAGTTGAGGCATCTTGAGTTTAAGAGACCTGTAACCTCACTGCTGTCAGCTTCAGCCTATTGCTGGATTGCCTGCGACTTCTGGCTGTCTGCTGACGAGAGCAAGTGGCCAACAGCTAGGGCAAGATAAAGCTCTCTCTGGTGGCTGTGGTTCTGCTGCTGCTCTGCGCAGCATGGCTGAGCAGGATGACAAGAAAAGGACATGGGTACCATGGTCGTCATCGACCTGGGGACCACTTACTCCTGCTTCAGGGCGTTCAAGAATGGCCAGTGGAGATCATCTCCAATGATCAGGGAAAGTGCATCAGGCCTTATTATGTGGCCTTCACCCCTGAAGAAGAACATCTGATCCTCGATACAGTCAAGAATCAGCTCAGAACACTGTGGTACCCACCAAGAAGTCTCAGATCTTTTCTACAGCTTCTGATAATCAACCTACTGTTGCAATCAAGGTCTATGAAGGTAAAGGACCCCTGAAAAAAGACAACCACCTTCTGGGTACATTTGATCTCACTGGAATTCCTCCTGTGGGGTCCCCCAGATTGAAGTCACTTTTGAGATAGATGTGAATGTTATTTTTGGGGGCGACAGCTGAAGACAAAGGTAAAGAGAACAAAAATAAGATTACAATTACCAATGACCAAAATTGCCTGACACCTGAAGAAATTGAAAAGATGGTTAATGATGTTGAGAAGCTTGCTGAGGAAGACAAAAGATGCAAGGAGTGCCTTGATACTAGGAATGACTTGGAAAGCTATGCCTACTCTCTAAAGTATCAGATTGGAGATAAAGAAAAGTTGGGAGGCAAACTTTCCTCTGAAAATAAGGAGACCATGGAAAAAGCTGTAGAGGAAAAGATTGAATGGCTGGAAAGCCACCAAGAAGATGACATTGAAGACTTCAAAACTAAAAAGGAACTAGAAGAAATTGTTCAGCCAATTATCAGCAAATTCTATGGAAGTGTAGGCCCTCCCCCAACTGGTGAAGAGGCTACAGCAGAAAGAGACGAGTTGAAGACACTGATCTGCTAGTGCTGTAATATTGTAAATACTGGTCTCAGAACTTTCCTTAGGAGAAAACCAAGAGAACTTAAGTCTCAAATGTAATTGGAATCTTCACCTCAGAGTGGAGTTGAAAATGCTATAGCCCAAGTGGCTGTTTACTGCTTTCCATTAGCAGTTGCTCACATGTTTTGGGGAAGAGAGAGAGGAGGAATTGGCTATCTTAAAAAACTGGATATAAAAATGTGGGTAGGATGTGTGTTCACCTCAGAAATGTTCTATTTAACGATTGGGTCATGCACATCTGCTATAGGAACTTTTTTCTACCATAAGTGACACCAATAAATGTTTGTTATTAAAAAAAAAAAATACTAAAAGTTTGGAACTGTCATAAAATAAAAATTTGTACAGATAAAGCTAAGGGATAAATCACTATCAGAAGCATTAAAACCATCTAAAGCCAAATAACTAAACTGTATAATTTAAATTATAATATATTTATATATTATATATTATGTATTATTTATTATATACTACATATAATAGATTTATATATATCTATATGATATAAGTTGTTTATATATAATTATAACATAATCCATGTTTTATATATCATATTAATATTAATTATACTAATATAATAATTGTATTATTATCTTATTAATAATAGAAATTATATTATTATATAATTACATTACAATGATATGCAACATAATATAAATTAATATAAATCTAAATATATTATATGATATATAATAAATATGTTATAGATAATAAAATAATATTTATATATTTAATTTATATTTTATTTTATTATGTGTATATAATATACACATATTTCATATATTATGTATAATTCATATTAAATACATATGAATCATAAACATTTTGATATGTAATATATAATTTATATAATATACATACTTATATATTTATATATTAATATATATAATTTATAGATAAATATATAAGTATGTATATTAAATAAATTATATATGATATATTATGAATATATATTTATATATTAATATGCATAAAATTTATATATATATTTTATATATTTTTATTATATGTATATATGATAAAATAAATGTATTATATATAATATAAATTAGAAGGTTATATAAATATATTGTATTTAATTTATATTATATATGTATTATATAACATGCAATATATTTATATAATATTATAATTTAAATTATATAGATAAATTATGTCTTATTTGACTTTAAATGATTTTAATACATTTGATAGTTTTTAACCCCTTAACTTTATCTGTATAAATTTTTATTTTATGACATTTTTAACCTGTTTTGTATTTTTTATAATGGTCTTAAAAAATGCGTGCTTCACATATTTTTAATTTCAATGCATTTTCTCCTGACATTATGAGGGTTTGGTTAAAACCATGCCTTTGGATGTATGCCTGCAATCCCAGTAGCATGGGAGGCTGAGACAGGTGGGATCTCAAGTAGAAAGTCAGCCTTACCAATGGCAAAACTCTTAGCAATCCTGTCTTTAAATAAAGTTCATAAAAAGAGTGGGGATGCGGCTCAATGATTGAGTGTCCCTTAGTTCAATTTTCAGTACCCACCCCCCAAAATCCTTTTGTATGAAATCTTTTGACTTATAAATCACTTTACATACTTTTTCTACCTGGACTATCAACTAGTGAAAATGTATATGTCATTAGAATTGAGCAATAATTTATTTAAGTTCATTTTGAGAGTATATTAAGTCACATTGTTTGCAATTTCAGAGATGTAGATGACTGAATGTGTTTCACTTATAAAATACCCAGTTTTTATAAACTAGACCATTCCTGTTATTTTCTGGGTTTCATCATCTTGCCTAAAATATGATGTAAAAGGGACAAAAATAAAATAGCATTCTTGGTATGTGTGAACTATATTGTGAGTCAATGTTTTTGTATGATCATATTATACTTGATAAAAATTGTATGTATAGGTTTATACACACATTATTATATGTAAATTATTTCAAGTACAATAAGTTATTGTGGCTTCTCTGAAATTTTTGCCTCTTGGAGTATGATACTTTAAGATTATTAACTATTGACTCAGTGGTCAACACATGGGCTCACCACTTGACTATAATATGAAATGTGTTTTAGGGCATGTAATCTTATTATAGTTCTCCATAACATTAAGGACTAAGGAGAAATGAACAAATGGACTTTTTAATGCTAAAGCCAGTTTTTAGCCTTCTTTATACAAAGTACAAGAATCATATTGGTTTGAAAACTTAAAAATAAAATCAGAGTTAACATTTATTGAGCTTTGTGTATTTAGAGTTTACCAAGTTGAAATTTCACAAAACTTCTAATGGGTAAGTAAGCATTTTATAATTCCTGTGTTACAGATGAGGAAACTGAGGCTTAGCTAAGTGACATGCTTTTAGTTTTCAGAGATGCAGCAAGCAGAATTGAATCTCAAATACAGGTTGTGAAATTTTGATTAGTGCTGCTTTTTTTTGGGTACCAGAGAGCCACATCCACAACCCTATTTTGTTTTTTATTTAGAGTAGGGTCTCACTGAATTTCTTAGCACCTTGCTTTTGCTTTTGCTGAGGCTGGCTTTGAACTTGCAATTCTCCTGCCTCAGCCTCCCAGTGGGATTACAGGCATGAGCCACTGTGCCTGGCTGCTTAGTACTCTTAATGAATGTGATTACTAAATAATAGCAGGAAACACTGAACAATAGAAAATGCATCTTTCGATGTTTTTATTGTAAAATACACTTACAATTTGCCATTTAGACCATTTTGAAGTGTACAGTTAAGTAACACTAAGTATATTCACATTGTCCAAGGTGGCGTGTATTGCTGCGTCATCAGTTGACAGAAAGCAGAAGGGGGGAAAGGGATGTGAATGATGTGTGAAGCCTCTTATATAAGGGCATTCATTCTGTTAAAAAATATAGAGCTCCATGACCTAATCACACGTTTTGACTTATAAATCACATTACATACTTTTTCTACCTGTACTATCAACCAGTGAAAACGTATATGTCATTAGAATTGAGACATAATTTATTTAAGTTGATTTTGAGAGCATAGTAAGTCTCATTTTCCCTTTTGCTGCTGTCACAATAGTGATTGTCACAACATATACATTTGGGAAGAACATATTCAGACCATAGCAACCATGTTTAATACACTGTAAAGACAAATCCTTCTGGGGAAAGAATGTTGGTTTAAATCATGTGGAAAGTCCTTTCTAACTCTGAACCTAAGACTGTAGGGTAAATAGACCTTGATTCTAGTGGGCTGTTTCCAAATATGTGTCCATACGTGGCAGTGCCCTGTGCTGATGCAGCTTGCATCCTGAGGTTTCAGCTACCAGCCAGGGATCACTGCACTGTGGCCCTGGTTCCCATCTCCATCTTGCTACTAACATGAACTGATGTCACTATTGGATTGTAGGATTTAAGGACTGTTGTGTAGTTTAAAGCTTTAGGTTGTTGATATTTAATGACAATAATTAAACAAACATTTAATGACAATTTACTATACACCATCACCATGCTAGATAACAGAGACAAGAAAATCTTTAAAAACACTTTCTGGGCTGGAATAAAGCTCAGTTAAGTGCTTGCCTAACATGTGCAAGGCTCTGTGTTCAATTTCCAGTACTAAAAACAAACAAAAAACCTTTCTGTATTTGTGGAACTTACAACTAAATACTATCAGGAATTGGCAGCTAACTCTCAGTGGATTCTATTTTCCATTTGAAAAAGTCAGATTTGTTTAAGTACCATGTTTTCAAGTAAAAAAAATAGCAGAATGTCCTGTAAATAAAGTCTGAGAATAGGACTAAACTTTTAAATTGAAGCTAAAATATGTAACTTGTACTATTTCAAAAACATTATTTCCCATTTGTAAAATTCTTATCTTCCCCTTAGAACTGCAGAGTGAACCCTGGGGAGCTTAACCGCTGAGTCACATTCAGAGATCTTATTTTTTGAGACAGGATCTCACTAATTTATTGAGACTGGCTTTGAGCTAATGATCCTCCTGCCTCACACTCCCAAGCCACTGGAATTAAACGCATGGATGGACCTCCCATTTCTAAAATTGTAATTATTATATTTGTACACCCAGTTTTCTTTCAGGAGACTTTAATTGAAAACTCTCCTGAAGGCTGGGATGTGTTTCAGTGGTAAAGCACTTTCCTTGCATGCTGAGGCCCTGGGATTGAGCTCCAGTGCTAGAAAGAAGGAAGGAAAGAAGGAAGGAAGGAAGGAAGGAAGGAAGGAAGGAAGGAAGGAAGGAAGGAAGGAAGGAAAAAAGGAAAAAAGGAAGGAAGGAATGGGGGAAGGAGAGAAAAGAGAAAAGGGAAAAGTGAGGGAGAGAAGGAGGAAAAAAGAATGGAAGGAAGGAAGGAACAAAGAAAGGAAGGCAGGCAAGGAAAAAGATCAGGAAAAGAAAATTATAATGAACACCAATTAAAAGGTCTTCTGCTAACCTACATATTAGTCATTCAATACAGGAACCAAAGCCCTTGTATGACTATTTAAATTAAAATTCTACAAAATCAAATTTCACTATCTCAGTCCCACCACTTATTTCAAGAACTCAGTAACCACATGGGCTCATGGGCTGGTGGCTATTATACCTGACAGTGCAGTGCAGATACTGTACATTTCTGTCATGGCAGAAAGGTCTATTGGACAACACTGATAAAGAGGAAGCATCACATCAAGATACTGGTATTGTGGATGTGTTAAAGAATATTCAATAAAATTAGACACCATACATGTTAAAAAAAAAACAAAACACTTAGCAAATTGTGACCTACAAGAGGAAATCCTGAAACTAAAAAAAGGACCTTCTTAACAAACCAGTCAAATTGGCAGCATCTCATTCATGATGTTGGCAAAATAACATCATTTGGAAAATAGCCTCTTTGCTGTGTATATACAAAAAAGCATCGTAATGAGTTTAAAAGTCCCAAATCTTGTATACAAATCTGGGTTGATTATCAATTGAATGTTACAAATAGAAAACCAACCAGGAAAACTAGTTCATCTAATGCATAGTAGCACAGCACTAAAATAACAGACTGGAAATTCTTCCATGAAACAAAGCCACTGAGGGGTGTGTTAACATAGTGAAAGTTCTTTCTTGACTAACTGCTCAACAGGGGTCAAACTAGACTTTTGAAATTCATAAGGAATTTTCTAACTCTTTTTTGACTGTGGTCTGCCTTTAGTGAATATACATATGTGAATATACTTTTTTAAAACTATATTTCACTCAATTTTTTTCTAGTATATTTTTGTTGTAAGAGTTCATACACACTGATTTAAAAAACTACTTCTTGCTACTGCAATTCTAGATACTAGTAGAGCTAAATTCCAATTGACATGAAAATAGGGTCCTATATGATATCTTTGATCTTAAATCTGGTATCAGTAATCATAAAGTCTAAAAACCACTGCACTGAAGTTTAGTAATTCCTATTTATTACATGCTAGGCATTATACAAAGTGCTTAATTCCATTTATTTTATTTACTTCTGAAATAACTGTGTGTTAAGAAGTAGGTAGTATTAATCCTATAGCCTAACAGGCTGATCTTAGTTTAATAATGTGCTCCAAATTGTGCTCCCAATGAGTCCTTCAGTCAGAATTTGAACCCAGCTAGCTTCCATTAATTTTACTATCCCAAGATCTAGAGCTCCTAATGAGGAATATTAAGAAAAGATAAGTTAAAATTTTTAATTTTGACTGCTTATTACATACCAAGTAATTCTAAGCCTCTTCCTTAGTAGATCATTGAGACCACATGCCAACATATCTCCACATAGGAGTCAGTCTTCACAGAGGAAGGCAGGTAGGGCTAGTGCAATGGACTTGTCCAGGGAAGAACTGGAGCAGGAGCTGAGCCAGCACCCAGGCACCTGGCTGCAGAGCCTGCACTCTTCATGGTGCTAGAAGTTCTGCAGGACTGTAAATATGTTCTGGTGTTTACCATCCAACCACAATGGCTCAGCTCCCTTCTATCAATGTGGAGAAGGGCCCAGGACAGCAAATCACATGAGCAGTGCCTGGGAACCAGGAAAGAGAGGCCAGCAGCCTCAGATGAAGAAGGAGGTCAGATGAGATGATGACCTGCAAATGATCCTGGTGTGCACCTGTCTGCAAACCACTGGCCAAGGATGTGGAAGAAGGAGCAGGTGGCAGGGATGAGGACCATGGGCTATGAACAGGGCCATTGGAAAGCCATCAGACCACTGGCAAGGCACACAGTTCCACTATCTAAGGATATATAGTACACAATAAGAAATGTTGATCTTAACCAGGTGAAGGTGAAGTGTACTGAGAATTTATTAGGTGAGTTACTGTTCTAAGCACTTTTCATCTCAACAAACTCAAAGGAACTCCTAGTTGATCTACATAAGAGTCGGCCCTTTCTCGTTCTATGATTGCAAGAAGAGTTTGTGGTGCTATTTAGTCCAGGGCCAGTGCAGATGGTGTGAACAGTTTGGTCACGTGGGAAAATCCTCAGGGAGTTTAAATTAAAGACACAGACACCATTTTACCTTTAAACCAGCTCTGGGATGGCTTCTTGAACCCTCAGCCTCAAGCCACCCAGGGAGGCAGTGAGGTTTAACTGAAGAGGAGAGACAGAGTGAGAGAGAGAGAGAGAGAGAGAGAGAGAGAGAGAGAGAGAGAGAGAGAGAGAGAACACTAGGGATAGGGCTTTTATTGGGGAACAAAAAATTCTGGGGAAAATTTCATCCAATGAAGGTCAAGCGGGCGGGGGGGCAATGTGGCAAGGTCAGGTGCGATGATTGGGTCTTTGAGGCAGTGGTGAGACATGCCTCCACATCACATGGAAAAGCTCTCAAACCCAAGAAGGGTGGGGAGAGCTCTGCCACATTAAAAGTGTCTGAGCACCTCACACCTAGCCAGGGAGTAAACTCAGTCAGTTCAAGGATGGACTCCCACAGTGCTGCACTTTGAAGGGAAGGGAAACAAAAATATATAATGACTCCTCTCTAGGGAGCAGAGTGGCTCAGCAGCTCAGCAGCTTGGGGGTCACCCAGTTCCAGGAATGGGGGTGGGTCCAGAAAACTCACCCAGTTCCAGAACTGCAGGGTTCTGGGAGATCACTCCATTGTAGGGTCTAGGATTTTTATCCAGTTCCAGGACTGCAGAATCTTGGGAGGCCTGCCGCCCCCAGCAGCACAGGCATCCAAACTAAAGGTTACTCCAGTGAATTTCCTAGGATACCAAATAAAACACCCAGGACAGCTCCTCTGCCTCAAGCTCTCCAAATGGGAGAGCAAGGAATGTCACGAGGGGCTGGTGAGAGTGAGCATGTCCAAGAGTGGACTTTTACCAGGGAGACCCTCATTCTTTAGAAAATTTCATCCAAATAAGGTCAAGAGGGGCAGGGTTACAAGGACAAGTAAGGTAATTTGACCCCTGGGTTATAGGAAGGCATACCTAAGCATGAAGACACATTCTGCTACTTCCAGGATCAGGGCAGCCATGTAGGGCCACTTTGAATGTGGCCAGATCACTGCAAGTGACTGACAGAGCTGCAACCAATCAGGGAAGGAAAATGCAACAGCCCCCCACAGAGGCCTATCCAGTTCTAGGAGTGGAAGGTCTAGGAAGATCACACAGTTCCAGCATTGCAGGGTCCTCGGTCTTACCCAGGGTTGTAGGGTTTTCTGACCTGTATGTGAGGATGCAGCTCAGCCAATGCTGTTTTCTGAACCCACGACACTACAAATTCATTCAGTAGTGAATACTACATTCATCTCAGTCCTTGCAAGTCTGGCTGCTCTGCTAGGTACCAAGAAGTGATGTGAAACTTCAGTCAGACTTAGGTTATGACTGCTGTGGGCACTCAGATGCCTCTTCCAGGAGGCAGCCTACAGTCCCAGTCCAGGCCCTGAGGGGCAGGATGCACCAGAGTCTGGGAGCACTGATGTGTGGCTTCACTGCAGGCTGGCCCCATGGGGTAGGCTATGACAGGGGCTGAGCTCAGGAGTGGCAGGCCACCAAGTGTGGGTGGTTTAGCAGTGCTAAGTCTCAGGGAAGGTGGGGTGCCATGGCTGTTTGTCACCTGAGCAAGACACAATCCAGCAGTATTTCCAGTCCCCAGGTGTCATGGTCTAATAGCTGTGCTGGCCACAGGAGTGGGGTACACCGTCACCTCCTTCTCTTCTGGGAGCTCAGATGTGTGGACTCCAGGCAGTCCCTTCAGGAGAGCTGAGTGGCATGAGAATACAAGAGTCCTAGTAGTGAGTATGGAAGGTGTCCAAGGTTTGGGTGGGAGCTGCTGGGGTCCTCTTGCTTGATTAGTCCACACAGGGAGGAAGCTCCCTTGTTCTGAGCTGCTCCTGGCTGTTGATGGCGTGTCAGAAACTAAGTGTGTCCTATACTCTGTGTGAACATCCCAGGATCCCATGCTCTATCTGGCTTCTGGTGATCCTTAGATGTGCTCTGGGGCTCTCTTCACTTACCCTCACCAAAATGCATTGCTTATTTTGGGAGTTGTCTTTATGGGAGGAAGGATGGTAGGACTTCTAGTCAGACTTCTTGCTAGCATCTCTCCTCCCTAGAAATGTTTATTTAAAATCAGAATAATCATACCCGGTATCACCATGTTTAATCAAATTTGTATTGGAGATCCTCATGAGTAAAATATAATGAGAATAAAAGAAAGTAGAAGAATGGAATACTAAAATATAGAAAGCTTAAACTTGCATTATTTTCAAATGATGACGATTTTTTAAATATATTGTTTATTTTTTAAATAGAAATTGTCAAGGTTCCTGAATAAAAGCTTGAGATATAAAAGCAAAATTAAAGTTTTATATTCCAGTGGCAAATGATTAGAAATCGTGATTGAACAGGATATACTATTTACAATAGTATCAGAGACTGAAATTGCCTAAATAATCAAATAATAGACTTAAGACTTCTGTAGACAAATTATAAAATTTTATTAGGGGATGTGCAAAAGAACATAAATACATAAAGGCATATACTACATTTGTCAACATAAGACTTTGTCTAGGTCATTGTTTAAAGTATTTTTAAGGTATCCAGGTGCAGTGGCACACACATGTAATGACAGCAGCTCAGGAGGCAGAGACAGGAGGATCATGAGTTCAAAGCTAGCCTCAGCAAAAACAGGCACTAAGCAATTCAGTGAGACTGTGTCTCTGAAATAAAATACAAAATAGGGCTGGGGATGTGTGGCTCCATGGTAGAGTGCCCCTAATTCAATCCCCAGTACATCCTCCCTGCCAAAAAAAAAGTATTTTGGAGGCTAAAACACCATGAAATCTAAAGAGGAACCTGGAGTGGTTCTGGCCTATCAATTAACTATTAAGCTATTATATTATAAATTAAGCTATTGTCATTATAAAGTTGTTCTGATTAAAATAGTAAAATGCTGGTGCAGATGTAGAAATTACATTAAGTGCAAAACTTTACTTTGATGTAACAGCAACCTCCTATCAATTAGACATTCCATTTTGCATGAAAACACAGAGGCTCACAAAACAACACAGCATTCTAGAATCACAGAGTCTTTGAAGAATTTAAAAATGTTCAGTAAAATGAAAGGAAATTCATTGCAAAATTACACACTAGGGTAGTGAGCAAGAAGAATGCAGAGTGGAAGCAATATACAATCTAAATGTTGGAATGTTCTATTCCTCATGACATACCCACTCCCATGCACACATTAGGCTTTCTTGGTAACAGTGTAAGAGGTTAATGGTGAGGACCAGACTGAAGGGAAGCAAGGCTTCTCAGCAGAGGGAGTTTTCTGAGAGCCATGCACTCTTGCTCTTTGGGAGATGCAGGGGCAACGCTATTGGTCAAAGCCACAATTCTCTCTTTTTTAATTTTTAATTTGTTTTAATTAGTTATACATGACAGTAGAATGCACTTTTATACTTTGATATATCATACGTAGATGGGATGCAATTTCTCTTTTTCTGAGTGTACATATTGTAGATTCACATTGGTCATACAGTCACAAATATATATAAAGTAATAATGTCTGTTTCATTCTACTATCTTTCTTATCCCCATATCCCCTGCCTTCCTCTCCTTTCACTTCCCTCTACCTAAGGTAATGCTATATTTTTTTTGTAGAATTACAATTCTTAATACACATATATACCACAATTTTTGTATTTCTTTTTGTATATAAAGTATGTTGACACCCAATTCAAGTCTTCATACATCACATTTCACCATCCTTGCTAATCCCCTGCCCCCTCCCTTTCTCTCTCACCCCTTTACCCTGTTTCCCCCATGCTCTCCCTCCCAACCCCACCATGAGTCAACCTTATTTTATCAGAGGAAACATTCAGTATTTGTTTTTTGGGGATTGACTAACTTCACTTAGTATTATCTTCTCCAGTGCCATCCATTTACATGCAAATGCCATGGTTTGTTCTTTTTTAATACTGAGTAAAATTCCATTGTGTATATATGCCACGTTTTTTTATCCATTCATCCACTGAAGGACATCTAGGTTGACTCACATCTATTTCATTCTACTATATTTCTTATCCCCACATCCCTGCATTTCCCTCCTTTAGCTATTGTGAATTGTGCTGCTATAAACATTGATGTAGTTGTGTCCCTGTAGTATGCTGTTTTTAAGTCCTTTGGATATAGTCCGAGGACAGGAATAGCTGGGTCAAATGGTGGTTCCATACCTCCATACTGTTTTCTATATTGGCTGCACCAATTTCCAGTCCCACCAGCAAGTTATGAGTGTACCTTTTCCCCCACATCCTCACAAACACTTACTGTTGTTTGTCTTCATAATAGCTGCCATTCTGACTGGAGTGAGATGATAACTCAGAGTGGTTTTGATTTGCATTTCTCTGATTGCTAGAGATGATGAGCATTTTTCTTATATTTATTGATTGATTGTATATCCTCTTCTGAGAAGTGTCTGTTCAGGTCCTTAGCCCATTTGTTGATTGGGTTATTTGTTTTTTTGGTGTTTAGCTTTTTGAGTTCTTTATGTACCCTAGAGATTTGTGCACTATCTGATATGTGAGGTGTAAAGATTTGCTCCCAGGATGTAGGCTCTCTGTTCACCTCACAGATTGTTTCTTTTACTGAAAAGAAACTTTTTAGTTTGATTCCATCCCTTTTACTGATTCTTGGTTTTAATTCCTGTACAGTAAGAGTCTTATTAAGGAAATTGGGGCCTAATCCCACATAATAAGATTAAGGCCTATTTTTTCTTCTATTAGACACAGAGTCTCTCACAACTCTCTCTACAATACTGAGTAAGTGGCAATTATTTTACATGGAAGACTTTTCATATGGTAAGAATAGATGTCATGAAAGAAAGAGAGCTGTCCATTGGTAGGGGACAGGTCTCTGCTTCGTGGCTACTTTGTGTTGAGTGCGTTCTATAAGCAGTGTTCTGATACTCTTTCATTAAAAAAAAATTATGTCCAAAATATATTCTTCCCAAGGAAAGCTATATCACACAGATTACTATTGTTACCCTTCTATACAAGTGGATGTCTTATGATTATATTTTTTCTTTTTACTCTGTAGTGGAAGGAAACATTCTCAACCGATGTAGCAAGAATCATGTATCAATACAATAAAAACACAAGTTTATCAACACATTCTTAAGAATCCCAGAAACAGAACTGTCCACATGGACAACTTGGATTCATGATGGAGATGGCATCATAGAGAAGTAGGAAAAAAGAGAATTACTTAACAAAAGGGACTGGAGAACTGACATTCCACAAATAAAATACACACTTGCATTCCCACATCATTCCATATGTATTGTCAACTCTAGATATATTAACCATGTTAATATTTTAAAAGGAAATTTTAAAATGATTAGTGGAAAATATTGTGGGTAGCTTTTAAAACTTGATCTTATAAAATATTTCCTAAGAATGCACACATAAAAACATATGATCACATGAGAAAAGATTAATAATTTGAGCACATAAAATTAAAAACATCTGGGGCTAGGGCTGGAGCTCAGCGGTGGAGTGCTTGCCTACCATGTGCAAGGTGCTGGGTTTGATTCTCAGTACCATATAAAAATAAATAAATAAAATAAAAGTATTGTGTCCAACTATAACTAAAAATATTTTTTTAAAAAATTAAAGACATCTGTATGTCCAAAGATGTCTTAAACAGGAAGACCAGGGTGCTGCTGGGTGGAAAAGGGTGCCCAGCAAAGATGCTGCTGGACTTGTCGGAAGAGCATAAGGAGCACCTGGCCTTCCTGCCAAAGTGGTGGTGGAGTTTGGGTGGATCAGGGTGGAGTTCCTGAGGCAAGGGACCATCCCCAAGGTCTATGAGGGTGCCGCCAGGAAGCTCAACATGAGCAGTAACACTGTCCAGCATGGTGTGGAAGGGTTGACCTACCTGCTCACTGAGAGCTCCAAGCTCATGATTTCTGAAGTGGGTTTCCAAGACTCTGTTTTTGTTCTGGGATTCTCTGAAGAACTGAACAAATTATTGCTTCAGCTTTACCTGGACAACAGAAAAGAGATCAGGACTATTCTGGGTGAATTGGCACCCAGCCTTCCCAGTTATCACAGCCTTGAGTGGCGACTAGATGTACAGCCTGCAAGCAGAAGTCTCAGGCAACAGATAAAGCCAGCAGTGACTATAAAACTACACCTAAGTCTGCAGACAGCCTCAGCCACCCTACTTCATCTAGTTCAGCAACTGTAACAATCCTTGGACGAGATGAAAACCAACCACTGTAGGAGAGTAGTTCACAACTTCAAGTGGTACCAAGTGTTAAGGTCCTAATGCCTTTGACTCATTTGTGAATGGATGACATTCAGGAATTACTTTTCAGAATTAACTTTTATTAATTGGTGTTGATAAATGCATCTAGATTCCATGAAATTCCTTTTCCTATTCCAGGATATTGAGGTCATGATCAGAAGCTAAAGTCAAGTTCCTTTTCTGATGCTAAATGTGGTCAGCTTCTTGACAGATTGAAATGTAATTTTGTATTTTAAATGTGTAAATAGGATTGAATCAACTAGAAATAAATCTATACTGTTCATATCTTCTGTATATATGAGCAATACCCTGTTTTTGGTACATTTTTGTCTGCTTAACTAGTATTTTCCTCTTTATTGATCAATTTTGAGAATAAAATTTACAGCTAATTTCTTTCCTATTCAGAGTATTTCTAAATAGTACAATATTTCTGACTTTTAAAAGCATCTCATGATGTTACTAGCTACAGAATAATGTAAAGTGAGTATGAGTTTTTTTTAAATTATATGCCCATATTGTTATAGGAAGTTCATGAATTTTTCTTTGAATGTAAAGGTCAGTAGTTTTTTACCATATTGCTGAAGTTTGACTTATGATTCATTGACTTAAGTAGTACTCAATTTTGTGTGATTGTTAATAATATTTTCACAAGGATTAATTTTTCCTATATACCAAAAGCAACTAAGAGACACACTGTCATTTACATTTATAAATAATGGATACAAGAATAATGTAATCAATGCTTGATTATCTGGGGTAGAAAGATGTCTTAAACTAAAAATGTTTTGAAATTTAAGAATATATTTTCAATATAACTGATAGAGGTTTCAATATAACTAACACACTTGAAAATTGAAAATATGTAAAGATAACCTACAAATTGGTAAGAAAAATATAATTAATCTAGTTAAAAATGACCAAAATATATGACCAGAAATTTTACAAAGGAAGACAAATGACTATCAAACACAGAAAAGGAATATAACATTATCAATGACAATAAATATAGACCTCATAATGAAATAGCTTCTGAAGGTTTTATTGCCAACAGCTAAGAGACCATGAGAAAGTGCCTGGACACCTCCAAGGAGACTAGACCAAGGGCATCTCACATGTGACCGACACTTGTGGCAACTGATGCTGCTTCTAGGAAGAGAGATGGGTGTGATCCCTGGGCTCACCTCTCATATGCCCTGTGACCAGCAGCCACATTCCCTGCACATATACCAGGTACAGTCCCACACAAGGGAGTTCTGTGCCTAAAGCTCGTAGCAATGAGGTTCAGAGCAGCAAAAACCTGGAGATCTCTCAAAAGTGCATAAGCAGGAGAGTGATCAATGCAACCAGGTACATCCACAGGCTGACTCCAGTCAAAACCAGTGAGCACAGTGGGTGAGTTTAAGGACCACCACTCTTTGATGCCTATTTTTATGTGTCCAGCTGGCAAGGTTATGGTCCCCAGTTGTTTGGTTAAGATTCAGTCCAGATGTGGAAAAATACTTCTTAGCTGTGATTGACATTGACTTTGAGTAACATAGGCCACCCTTTATAGTGTAGGTGGGCCTCATCTAATCAGTTGACGGCCTTAAGTGCAAGAACTGAGGTTCCTGAAGCAGAAAGGATTCTTCCCAAGGTAGCAAAATAGAAGACTCATCTGAGTTTTCAACCTGCTAACTTATGGAATTGACTCGAGATTGCAACATCTACTTTTTCCTAAATTTCCGGCCTGCTGACAAGTGCCATGGATTTCTGATTGTCTGCTCCCATAATATGAAACAACACATCAAAACTAATCTCTCTCCCATTCTCTCTCTCCTTATCTCTTCCCAGACTACACAGAATGTAGATACATTCAACAGAATATTTTTGTTAAATTAAAGGATCACTTATATGCTATACATTTATATGCATTTGTACACACAAACAAACACATACACATACACATATAATGTTAGGAATACTAGCCGCTTCCATAAAACTTCAAAGAATGTGAGAGAATAAGGACTCCTAAAGGTGGAAGGAGGCAGGGGAAAGCGTATACTTTCATGAAAGTTGTTACACTTGAATTTTCAAGGTAGGTTTATGAGAAATAACTAAAAACTTAATAAAAGCAGGCCAGTATGGACAATGTAAGTGTGTTATCAATGTGAGTTATGGGCAATTGAATCTTTGCCATCTGAGATCTTTTGAAACATGAGAAAATTAGTAATCAATGTTTCAATGATGTGCATGGATTTCTGGTGGCAGTGGATGGGGGTGGAAGAGGCCACATGCTGAGGGGAGGCACTTTCCCACACCTGTGCTCATTTTTCAGTCATCTGACCAGCAAACAGAACTGTGGAATCTTGGCTGTCCCTGGAGTCACCTGGGAAGTTCTTAGTGCCTGGATCTCACCCCCAGACATCCACATTTATTGGCTTTAGAATGAGTTTAGGAAAGGACATATCTGAAGGCTCACCCAGGGGTTCTCAGTGCAGGTCTGGGACTCCGTGCGGGACAGGATGCTCTCAGGCTGCAGGTGTCTGAGCTCTGATTTAAAGTTAGTTTCAAGCAGGTGAAGAGCACAACCAGATCTGCTTTGTACAAAGAGTACAGGACAGAGGGTAGAGGACAGATGAGCAAGAGGACAGACTGGCAGTCGCAAGGCAGTTTGATGCCCTTCTTGGTGGCTTTGGAGAAAGGTGAGGCATTTGGAAGCAAATGTGCTGACTGTGATGTGTGGAGACCAAGAGGGGAAGATGCTCAGTGGTGTATGGTGGGACCCAGGATTTCAAGCTGGTGATTAGGTAGGTTGTGATAAGTAGTGATGGTGAGCAGACTGGAACCCCTGGTGCTTTGATGTGCCAGCTTTGCAGAGCCTGGGAACCCTTTGCTGCAGAAAAATCTTTGTTAATCATTGGATGGCTTGAGAGAAGGTTAAAAGGTGACATATTCCTGTAATCCCATCAGCTCAGGAGGTTGAGGCAGAAGGATCCTGAGTTCAAAGCCAACCTCAGCAAAAGTGAGATGCTAAGCAACTCAGTGAGATCCTGTCTCTAAATAAAATACAAAAAAGGACAGGAATGTGGCTCAGTGGTTGAGTGACCCTGATTTCAATCCCTGGTACCCTTACTCCAATTTTTTTTTTTTTTACAATAAAAGCAATGGGTGATCTGTGCCTTTTCTCCCAGAGGACTGTTCAGGAAACTTTGCTTCTCATTCTCTGGTTCCTTGTGCCATGTCTGTTGGTGGCACAGCTTTTCTAGAGAGCAGGATTGATGGTTACTATGGAACCCACAGACTTCTCATGAGTTGTTCCATGGGGCCAGTTGCACTCACCTCTGTCTTCAGGTTTCCAAAATGCTGGTATAGTCCCATGAACATCTTCTTGGTTTTATTTTATCTGTTTTTAAACAAAAAGTGAGGATCTATTGAATTTCACCTAAAGTAATTAGCAAATAACATTTTTCCCCTTAGTTCACAGTGTCACAGCAAACCATCTAAAAGGTATTCATGAGCAGAGTAATGTTAATATTAATAAACCTAATGATGATTTAAAAGCAAATTGAAAATTTAATCTTTCATTAATTCATGACATAGTTATAGAAAGCCTAGTTATTATGACTTCAATAAAAGTTCTTTTGGAGATTATCACACTTTATTTGGAAAGAAACAGAAGGGCAAAAGTTTCTAAATCTAACTTGCAGCTCAAATCTTCCAATTCCTCCTCCTTTTCTGGAGGCAGGGTGAGGTTAAAGACTTCCTTTCACTCTTTTCTGCTTTCTTGTTATGGACTTCTCATCTCCTCCTGGCTGATGATTTATTTGAGTTTCTTAGGATGGAGGAGACATAATCCAGGGAGTGGGAAACAACCTTCAAGAGCTGCAGCTTGACTAGACAGCACTGGACAGGTACCCAGGTGAAGAGCTGCAAGTGCTGGGTCAGGGGGCCCCCCGTAGCCCCAGACACAAATGTTTGCAAATTAAGCTCAGAAATACATCAGGAGTTTTTAAGGGAGTAAAAGCATCTCTGGTTTGTGAGATCACATGAGGAGAAGATGGTTGCCTGGGCCGCTGCTCTGTCAGGTCACTGGCTCTGGAATAGAGCTCAGAACAGAAAAGGTCAGAGCCCAGTCAGAGGTTGCCCTGCCTCTCGCCTCCCTGTAACTGTGCTTCGGCAGCCTGCACCTTCTGATGGACTCAGCGCCAGTATCTGCAGCTGCTCAGTCTGCCAGAAGAGCTGTGTGAAGACAGGCCTGTCGGGAGGTGTCAGGAGTAGTAGGGATGAGAGCCTGGGCCTGGCTCCAGCACAGGAGTGAGTCTGAGCCGCACCAGGTTGTAGAGACGGCTGCATGGCAGCCTGGCAAAACTCAACTGTCCTGACCTCTGAAGGTAAGGAGGAGCCCACATTGCTTTTGGGAGCATGCTACATACCACTTTTAAATATGTTTATAAGGAACTGGCTTCAGAGTTATCACCAGGCACTGCTCACGGAGTTCGGTGAGAGGCCAGCACATGTTTCCAGAAGGTAAGACAGAGATACCCAATGAGGTCCGACCCCTCACACAGCATCCTCCTCACCCTCTCTCCTGTACAATAAAAGGTGTGAAGGTCATTACACCTCTCAGCACTGGGCTGGGGACACATGGGTGACTGGGTACCCTGCTTCAATTCTGGCTGATGGCATGACTTTAACAGTGCATGTCTGGAATGTTAGAGCGGCATTTATGATCATTAGAAATAATCAAGTCCAGACCAAGGAAAAAGGTCTAAGAGAATGTTCAATAATTTATAGCTAAATGACTTTGGGACCTCAAGGTAGAATATCCAGGTGGTTCTTAAAGGACTCATAAATACTCAATTTAAAGGGGAAATATTAACATGGAGGTTTATGATCAGAGCATTGAAATTACATTGATCATCTCTACTCTGGCTCTAAAAATAAAAATGGAAGAATAATCCAGCTACCTAAGCAAGAAGGCTGCAAGCCATGTCTTGCATGGTAAAGTAACATCTGCCATTGGCACAGCTCAGGGACCTTGCTCCAGGAGACCTTCCTGGAAACGCCCCCAAGGACTCTCAATCGACCCAGCCTCTAGCCCCAACTCTGCCTGTCAGGGGTGAGTGTGTGCATCATTTGCTGTTATATTCTGTTTCTTTGAGGCAGAGAGGACACATATCAGAGTGAGAGAGGTTGATGGAGACAACTTCTCAGGAAGAGATCTGCCCATGAGCTGGAATGGGACCTTCCAAAGTTCTGGTTGTCCTGGGGCTGGCATGGAGAATGCAAAACAAGAGGTGATCTGAGGGTCTTTGGTGAGGGTTTATAGTACAGAGGGGTGGACCACAATGAGAAGCGGAGAAGTGTGAGGCCTTCCTAGGGAAGCAGAGTGCCCAGGCCTCTCCTTAGATACCTGCAGCTAGCTCCTAATAGGGTTAAGGAATACCAAGCTGGTTCTGACACCTCCTAGAATGGAAATGACAGAAAAACTCACAATTCCTGCCCTACCTAACTTAGGATCTGTTGGAAAAATGCAGTAAGATCAGCTTTTACTGGGAAGAGATGAATTCTAGATAGGGCAGAGGGGTGGGAGGGAAAGGGAAGGGGCAAGGGATTAACAAGGATGGGGAATGTGATGGACATCATTACCCAAAGTACATGTATGAAGACATGAATTGGTGTCAACATGCTTTATATACAACCAGAGATATGAAAAATTATGCTGTATATGTATAATAAGAATTGCAATGCATTCCACTGTCATTTATTTTTTAAAAAGTCAATAAAAATAAATTTTAAAAAATGAGAAGCTAAAAAGGAGATTAATAATAATAAAATAAAATAAAATAAATAATTATAATAATTTCCCTGAAAAAAAAAAGATCATCCTGGAAACTAAAAAGTGCAGTCCAAATGCAAGCTCCACAAAACACACATGAATGTTGATTAATTATTTCCTGAATGGACAAAGCCAACAAATGGGTGGTGGTGCAGAGGAGAGAAAAATCACTTCCCAGCAACTAAAAAGAACGAATCACTGCCTCTCCTAAGACATTCACTGGCCATATTGGGTGGATTGGTACATTAGTTAAGAATACAGCCTGGGGCTCTCACTTGACTTCACACTCAGCTTTCTTACTCTCTGTGCCTCAGTTTCCTCATCTACAAAATAAGGCGATTGTGATATTTCCTATTGAAGATTTTCTGTCATGATCCGAGGATGTAAAATGCTCCATAAAAGAAACACTGAAAGGAAAAACAGGGCTAGAAAAAGAACCTAGAGGTGGAGTTATTGTTTTAGACAGGGCTTCCAAGGTCAGGAGACTGAACAAT